>NW_020169838.1:1574481-1577645 GCF_002117355.1 Postia placenta MAD-698-R-SB12 | reverse complement strand
CCCTCATATCACATGTACTTCTTTCAAAAATCCGAGGTAGCTGCGATGGGTTCTGTCTTTGCAGATAGCTGGGGTTCATCCTTCCCAGCCAGAGTTGATTCTTTGACTTCCACAGTCTCCTCAATTCTCGCAGTGTTGGCGCTCATGGCTTTCGCGGATGGGGGTGTGTCGTCCTCGCTATCCGTAAGCTCGACTTGAATAACCCGCGTTTTCTTAGCCTTCTTGGCCGTGGGGTTACTGCTTCCTCCTTGTGCCTTCTTAGCGCCATCCCCTTGGGTATTTGGCTGCTTGTCCGCATTTTGGCCAACTTGTAGCAATCATCCGTCTTATGAGTCTTTGACTTGTAGATGACGCAATACTTCTTTGCCTCTGTCGAGGCGGCCTCAGCGTCCTTTGCCTTGCCTTTGCCTTCACCCTTCGATTTCGACTTTTCAGCCGAATTGATGTCCATGGGAACAACACTGCCGTTATCCAAGCCACTATTCTTGAATACCGAGCCTCGCGCCTTCTCCGGGTTGACGATCTTGTTGATGTTGAGCAAGATGTCGAGGAACAACGTCCAATCCTTTGGCAAGGTGGACTCGTCCTTTCCGGCCAACACCAACCGCATGTCACGAGGTATAACCTCCCGGAGTTTGTCGATAAGGAGACTATCATCATACTCCGTGAGACATCCGAGGGCGCGGAACCTTTCAGCGTACTTCACGAAGTCCTTTGAGGCCAGATCCTTATTGATGAACAGCGCCATGATCTCCTTCTTTGCACCCTCCTTGTCGTCATATTGCCCGTATATCTGGGCAAGCTCTGCCACAAATGCCTTCCAGGTGCCCAGATCCTTTCCTTCCCACATTTTCACATAGTAGCTCTTCATGTACTGATGAGCTGGTCCTTGCAGCTTCGAGAGGGCCATGACGATTCACTGTTTGTCAGTGGCCACTCCCTCATGCTCGCACCACAGTACGATCAGGTCCAGCCATTCCTCAAGCTTGGCCTTATCCTCACTGCCCTTGAAGGCTGGAGGTTCCCCAATCTTAGGTTGACGGGAATGACCACTACCCGTTGATGCAGGTAGCGCATCAACTTGTCGCTTGTAGGAATCAACTAGTGCCTGCTGGTTCTGGATCGTGATATGCAGGGATTCAACCTCTCGAAGGAGGCTCTGAAGGTATCTGTCGTAGTGCCTGCTTATTTCTAAGGTCAGGCGACCAACCCAGTCTCTGACTCATCCAGTGGTTGATTCTGCAGCATTTGCAGTAACCGTCTGCAGCAGGTTTGCTTGTTCGTCAGAAACGTTCACGTTCTGGAAGATTGCATCATGCCATTCTTCTTCCGTGGCGATGGTGAATGCCGCGGTCGGAACGAAGGGGATGTATGGGGCCATTTCTTATTGTAGTGATTAGCCCGTATTCACTTATGATTGAGAGAAAAAGTGAAGTGAAGGAGATCTCCTCCTCATGCCATATAAGCCAATTATGCCAGAAAAGATTGCCAATCTTTATTCCACTATCTACACTTCGTACTTGAAGGTGATGTTAAGGCTAGCCAACTCATTACAAATCTCCGGCAGGCGACTGCTTAAGTCTTCAAAGGAGACATGCCCGATCCTTCTCAGGTCGCGCTTGAGAACTCTCCAGTGCCTGTTGGTAAGCCGGCGCACCTTCCTCTCCAGCCCATGATACAACTCGTCGAATCCATCACCCATCCTCCTAACCTTTGCCACAACTTTTGGCTCCAAGTTTCCTTCTTCCTTTTCCATCCGAGCAAACACCGGCTCCAGCCTGTCAGCTGTAGCAGCAAACATCTCATTGTACTCGGATGTGCGCAACAGAATCTTCGTGCGCTGGAAGTGAATGTTGGGGAGCGGCTTGGGTGGTTCATATTCATAGGAGGGTCCCGCCTGCATATCAATGCGATCAATGAGGGGGGGAGCAGGGTCAGAGATATGATTGAGCAATTGTTGCTTCTTGAAGAGATGCACGCGAAGTGCAAGCTCCTCGATGTCGTGTTTCGCTTTTTCAGCGTGTTCAGGGTTGAAGGGGTGGCGAATGAGTGGCAGTATGGTGGGGTGTACAGTTCAGCAAGGTTTGCCAACATCATCGAACTTGTGCGTGTTGTGGATGGTGATACGCTCAAGCAGGCCTGTTGGCTCGTGCTTGGCAGTGACGATGGAAGGTTTGGCTTTCGGCATGGCTATGGCAGAGGGGATTAGATAACAGCTTTTCAGCTGGCTCTTTTCAAAGCGAAGAAAAGGGTATGTGCTATACTACAGGGTCCATTGGTCATGCTTCGTGTCGGCGTCCTTCTGCTCTCTCTCAGCAGGTAGGAAGGGGGGAATACAGATCTCAGTTGGGTTTCCACGCCCACTGCAAGTGGTTTTGGGAGAATCTTACACTCTCCCTAAGGCTGCCCATGCTGGTTATCCGTTGTAAGCCCTAAGGCCTCATAGAATGGTAAACCACATTCCAGTGTGTTGCCCTGAGGGCAGCAACCTCCCCTTACACCTAGGGACCGGCGAAAAGCTCAGCATGTTGACACCAATTGTTCAACCCTGACCAATAAAGGTAGGTGCTTCGCAGAAAGGTATTGCCACTTTTCAGTTGACAAACCATAACCCCCAGAACCCACATGAAAAGGCCACCTTACGCTTTGCAGCATAGGGGCATAGCAACGACCAATAGGCCCTGTAACAAACCAGGTAGCAAGGGGCCCTTGCCAGGGCCCAGTGCACCTAAAGTAGTTCTATTCAACTATCACAAAACCTACAAACCCACCTTATAGCTTGATATTGAGGGGGGGAGATAATAACACTTAAGTATGGGGAGGTAATGCTGTTAAGCGCAACAACAAAGTGAATAGAACTGGGGGACAGGGCGCCCCAGGATGCTGCCTTATATACATGAGGGAAAACCCCCCAGGGACCGGTAATGGACCCCTGGTACCTAGCTTGGTAAGGATTACTAAGTATCATGTGCCCTATGGTGCGATATGGTGTTATCGATGATGTCATAGTCTGGCCCTGCCCTGCCCTGCCCTGGGCCTAGGGTCCAGAATTGACCGGCCTATGGCCTAGTGCCTGAGCCTAGCTCCTACCTATGATGTCAGAATGATGTCATGGTCCAGACAGAGTCTGGTTTCTATCTAGAAAGGTCCGGCATCAGAGTCCA
>NW_020169838.1:1559266-1573126 GCF_002117355.1 Postia placenta MAD-698-R-SB12 | reverse complement strand
TGTTCCCATGGACATCAATTCGGCTGAAAAGTCGAAATCGAAGGGTGAAGGCAAAGGCAAGGCAAAGGACGCTGAGGCCGCCTCGACAGAGGCAAAGAAGTATTGCGTCATCTACAAGTCAAAGACTCATAAGACGGATGATTGCTACAAGTTGGCCAAAATGCGGACAAGCAGCCAAATACCCAAGGGGATGGCGCTAAGAAGGCACAAGGAGGAAGCAGTAACCCCACGGCCAAGAAGGCTAAGAAAACGCGGGTTATTCAAGTCGAGCTTACGGATAGCGAGGACGACACACCCCCATCCGCGAAAGCCATGAGCGCCAACACTGCGAGAATTGAGGAGACTGTGGAAGTCAAAGAATCAACTCTGGCTGGGAAGGATGAACCCCAGCTATCTGCAAAGACAGAACCCATCGCAGCTACCTCGGATTTTTGAAAGAAGTACATGTGATATGAGGGCCGGTGCATTTACAACATTGCGCGCCGGTTCCCATGACATATGTGAGTTGTCATAACCCTTCCACTTGACGAGGTACTGCAGCTGACGCTGGAAGATCCTCGAATCTTTGATCCGCTCAACCTTGTACTCCTCATCGCCTTCAACCTCGATGGCAGGTGGCTCCTCCGGCTCCTGGCCCAGGATCTCGCTATGCGTGTACTTGCTAAGCAAGGAGACGTGGAACACCAGGTGCACAGGCACCGACTTTGGCAGAACCAATTTATAATCTAAGTCTCCAAGCTTTCGCCGCACGGCATATGATCCGAGGTGCTTGGGACTAAGCTTCTTGCTCGGCTGTTTCAGCTTAAGGTTCTGAGCATCAAGCCAGACCTTATCCCCTGGAGCAAAGACCGATGCCTCCTGCACGTGCTTATCGTAGTACACCTTCATTTGTTCAGCTGATAGCTCCAGTGCGGAGCGCGTATCATTGCGGATCTCCTTCAGGATTCGAAGCTGATCTGCAGCCGCAGGCATCGTGGACATCGCATTGATCCGCACTTGGATCTCAGGGTGATAAGCCTGATTCAGGAAGAAAGGGGAGTGCCCGGTTGCCGAGTGAACCCGATTGTTCAATGCAAACTCGGCAAGCGGCAACTGTTTCACCCAATCATCCTGCCTGTGGCTTGTGAAAGCACACAGGTACTGCTCGATCTCCTGATTCCAGTGCTCGGTCTGGCCATCTGTCTGAGGATGGAACACTGTGGACAGCGCCGGCTCGATCCCTAGTTCCTTGTATACCGCATGGAGGTACTTTGATGTGAACTGGGGACCTCGGTCTGATATGATCTTGGCCGGGGCCCCATGGTGTTTGAACACATCACGGATATACAGGTCTGCTGCACCTTCTGCCGTCAGGGTCTCATGACAGGCGGAAAAGTGGACCTGCTTGGTAAAGCGGTCGGCGGTAACTAGGATCGAGTTGAATCCATCAGACTTCGGCAGGCCAATGATCATATCGGTGGTGATGATCTGCCATGGGCGCTCGGGGATCTCATTCGGCTTCAGCGGACCCAGGGGCTTGGCTGGGAATGTCTTGGTATGGTTGCACATGTCGCAGGTGCTTATGTACTCATTGACAAATTTGGACATCCCTGGCCACCAGTAATTCCGTGACATGAGCTCGAGGGTTTTGGCACGACCGCCATGACCGGCGATCAGCGAGTTGTGGTGGATCTTGACAATATCCTGCCAGAGCTCCGCATTCTTTGGGATGTAGACACACCCGCGGAACAGCAGAAGCCCTTGTTCGGCATTCCACTCTTCAAAGCCCTTCTGTAGCCAAGGCGGCCCGAGGTTCTGCACCTTTTCATGTGCCTTGGCCACTACCCGATCCTTCTCTGAACAGTCCCGGATGCACTTTAGAAGTGACTAATTGGCTGTCACCAAGGTGTGCTCACGCTGTGTGGAGGCGATGCAGAAGCGCTCCTGTTTGAGGACAATCTGATCGGTGTTGTCATCCTCATTGCCAACCTGATGGTCTGATCAGCGTGACAGGGCATCAGCCTTTCCATTCGATGTTCTGGCTTTATGTGTGATGTGGAAATCAAAGCAGGCAAAGAACAGCGACCATCATGCTTGATGACATGTGAGATGCTGTGACGTGCACCAGTACTCGAGGTTCTTATGATCGGTTACAATCTTGACCTGATTAGGCAAGCCCTCAAGGTAGTGGCACCACTCGTCTAGCGCTTTGATGATTGCAAGCATCTCCTTATCATAGATCTCGTAATTACGCTGGGCAGGGTCCATAGCGTGAGATCGGAAGGCGACTGGGTGCCATTTGCTGTCATCCTGCTTCTGCATCAGCACACCACCGGTGGCATACCCAGAGGCATCAACCTCTATGCACGTCTCGCGGGTGGGGTCATATAATGCCAGCACAGGGGTTGTGCTGAAGAGCCATTTGAGCTCATCAAAGGTGTGCTGCTCCTCATCGCCCCAGTGCCAGGGTCGTTCCCTGTGAGTCGGTCGAGTGGTCGCGAGATCTTAGCGAAGTCCTTAATGAAGTGGCAGTAAAAGTTGGAAAACCCCCAGAACTTCTGAACATCCTTTTTGTTCCAGGGTACCAGCCACTCATTAATTCCCTTTAGCTTCGCAGGATCCATTGCCACCTCATCGCCACTGAACACATAGCCAACATAGTCAACCTTGGGAACATCCCATTCGCACTTCTCAGGCTTCAGGAACAGATTGTTCTCCTGAAGGCGACGAAGAACCTCGCGTGTGACCTTCTTGTGCTCCTCTTTGTTGGTGGAGAAGACAAGGATGTCATCTAGGTACACAAGGACCTTGCCACCGACAATGAGATTGTGGAAAATCTCGTTCATCATTGCCTGGAAGGTCGCGGGGGAATTGGTGAGGCCAAAGAACATCACCAGGGGTTCGTTCAATCCCCGGTTAGTTACAAAGGTGGCCTTCCACTCATCACCAGCTTTGATCCGGACGTTGTTGTATCCCCATCTGACGTCGAACTTTGTGAAGAGCGTAGCACCGCGGAGCTTGTCTACCATTTTGGCGATCAGCGGCAGTGGATAGCAATTTTTGACAGTGATTGCATTCAGTCGGCGATAATCCTGCACGGGTCGAAGTGTCCCTTCCTTCTTTTTGATGAAGAAAAAGGGGGACAAGATGGGTGACTTCAACTCCCGTATGTAGTCTTTGGCCAGCTGCTCCTTTAGGAACTTGTCCAGTTCCTCCTGCTCATTGTTCGACAAGGGATATACCTTTGAATGGAACATCGAGTAGCCAGGCACGAGTTTGATCGCATGATCATACGGCTTTCTTTCAGGTAGCCGTTCTGATGCTTCTTTGGAGAAGACATTCAGGAACTCATGGTACTGCTTTGGTACTGACTCCTCAGTGGTCTTAACAACCTTCTTCTTGATCTCTTCCTCAGCGAACAGCTGGGAGTATGTATGCCCTGCTGCGACAAACAGCTGAGGAGCGCCAGGAAGTGTGACGCCCTGTTCCCAGGCTTCAATCAAGTCAGCCTTAGTCCATTCAATTTCCTCCGGCTCTTCCTCGGGCTCAAAGTCCGGGAGTACCTTACTCTGGCAGGCACCAATTGATACAACGGTCTATACTCCTATATTGATGCCTGACTCGTAGATGACGAGCGAGGGCTTATGAACAGTACGTCGTCCTGAAGATCGAGCAAGGAAGTCGAGAATGACCACTACCCCAAGCAAAGAGGAGCAGAGACTTGAATGAATAACCAGGTCGAACTCAGGGTTCGACCGACTAATAGTACAGCTAGTTATACAAGTACAGGCTACGCACGGACCACTGTATCTGTGTGGTCGTGTTTAGTAGAGAAAGAAACATAGTGGTACGATACCGGGTATGGAGTGCGCATGGACCCCATTATGTAAGCTACATAATGTTCAACCTGCGGGTGAGCACTAAGACAGGCACCAGTATGGGCGCTAGTAGTACAAGGAATAGAACGGAAAGATAAATGTTTCATTGATGACTGATCGTTTGGACTTCGGCGAATGCCTGCACGCCATGGGCCTGACCCCCATATCACGTGTAGTCGCCGCTTGCTCCATTCGGTCAGCTTTCCTAGCCCCGCATGTTTCAGGGCATTGTGACAGCTTGAGGGAGCTGTTCTCACAATCTATTTTGGGGTTGTGCTCTCGCAGCCAATCCAACCCAACGATCACATTCTCTGGACCTATGTCCGTGACCATGAACACCATCTTCTCGATGTGATCTCCTATCTGCATCTGTAGTACGGCTACTTCTGAGATGCTTCCATCTTTGTTGAGCATTCCATCAATATTGTATAGCGGAATTGGCTCCTTCAAGTTCCGCATTCGTACTTGATTCTCCTGGATGAAACACTTGTTGATAAACTTTGTGGTGGCTCCGCTGTCCACCATTGTGACTATGTCCTTGTGTCGTCTTTCTCCCTTGAGGCGCACTGGGATGTGGAAATGCTGGGACCCGTGGTCCAATTTGTACACATTTGCAGTCGCCAATACATTGTACAGATTATTATTACGCGGCCCGACGCGTGTGGCACGAAGCGCGGACCAGATCAAAAAGACTCCTCCTTCATCGCCCGGTAGTGCTCCAACTCCTTGCGCATCGACTTCACCTGTGCCATCAAGGCCGCCAGCATCTCAGATTTCTCTGGACTCGCTGAAGTAGCACTTGTACTTGCCGAGGGTGATGTTGTGACAGGGGTGCTTGTTGCGGCCTGGGTGGAACCCGAGGCAACCGTAGCCTGCACATCAGCACACTTGGTGTAAGGCTTGTCCTTACAATTGGGGCACTCAAAGCGACGGTACCCTTGCTTCCCGCAGCCAAAGCAACTGCCAGGGAAGTCTCCTTTTCTGACGGCCGCGTTGATGCTGGCCAAAGCTCCGTGCGATTGGGGTGCACCACCACATGCTCCACCTTGTCCTCCTCCTCGAGCTGAGAAGAAATTGTTCAGCTCAGGCCGACGGGCCCGGCTGATGTCGAGTATTTGTTCGACCTCCGTGGCGTGCTTGTCAGCATCTTCCCACATGGTGAACGTCTCGAGCTCGATCTTGCGGTATATGCGGGAGGGGATGCTGTTTAGGTACTTGTCGCAGAGTGCCAGGTCTCCATACCCGGAACGGTCCGCCGGGCCCTTGAATAGTGCGGAGAATTCCGTGGCGGTGCATTTTTCGCGTACCGACTTGTCAGCACAGAGTTTGGCCAGCTCCACCTGTGCTGCAGCTTCGTCGTCGAGGTTGCCAAAGCGGGCCTTGAGCGTGGTGGCAAAGGCCACCTCGTTTGCGAAGGGGGTCGTGACTCCTTGGACACCTAACTGCACTGATATGAGCTGGGCGAAGAAGGGGGTAGCCCAGGTGCGAGTGTCGCTGTCAAGGAGGCTCAAAGCGACCTGCACCTTGAGCTCGATGGTTGTCAATGACATGTTGACTAACCAGTAGATGCGAAGTTGCGATAGGAACTGATCACATTCAATGACGGTCTTGCCATCATATCGCAGGGGGAGGAGGAGCTTCAACGTCTTCTTGTTAGGAGGGGACGCTGGAGAGGACATTATCAGCAGCGAGGGGGACGGAGGATGGCCTGGGGGTGGAGGCGGTGGTTGTGGCTGTCCGCCGGTCGGACTTCGGGGGGAGTGAGTGCGCGAGCGGCCTCTTGGTGGTGACGGCGGTAGAGGCGCTGGAGGAAGCCCGGAGGTGGTGTTACGTACGTCAGTGACTGCTGACATGGAGGGGAGCACGTCCAGCGATGCAGCCCAACCATGAAGCTCGGGCTCCGAGACTCCTTCTTCACTCGCACTCTCTTCAGACTCTGGCTCTGGTGCAGGGTCTGCAGGGAGATTGGGATCTCCTCCTGCTTGACTTGTATTGGCGACAGTTTGAGGGAGGCGAGAGCTGGGAGAGACAGGGCGGGAGTGTCGGGATGCGGATCGTGATGCGAGGTTACTATGGGGGCCGAGTGGATGTTGGGCCCTTCGGATCGCTTTGTAGTGCAGGTAGTCTTCCTCGATCGATCGGGGTGTCCGATTTGGGCATGGTTGCCTTTCGCAGGCAAAGATGACAGTCAAAGGACCGTCAGTAAGGTGGACGTCGACGAGGTCCTGGGAGTCGAAGGTGTGGGTGAGACCTTGACAGGCAGCCACAATGAATGGAGGGAGGAAGGGGAGGTGCGTGTACTACAAATGGCCGTGCTAGCTAGCTTACACCTACGGTGCCCAAGATAATGCTAGGGTTCACAATTCACATGGGGCCCAGTACTGCTTTTGGCTAGTATGCAGCAGGAACCTAATCCACACATCTGTTTAAGGACAAGCACCGCCCACTGAAGTGCAGGTGCTGAAAGGTTCATTCCCTGAGCGGTGGCGATGTATAGTAGGCTATCTACGTATCGTAGAGTATGGTAGGGGTGCGCACCACCCAACCTATAGGAAATGAAAGTGTGAGTGGAGTTGCGTGTGAATGCTGGCAGTGAGGGGGAGTTTCGACCTAATGTCGTGACTTGGGGTCAAGCGACAAGGGCAAACAAACACGAAGGCTGGGGGCGTTCAACTGGGTCTCACCAAAGCGATGGTGAGCAATGCTCAAACCTAAGGCTAGGGACAAGATCATATATTAGTTAGTAAAGTAAAGAAAGGATACAAAGGAAGGCTTACTGACCTAGGGACAAGAGGTCGAAACTGAGGTCCCTAGGGCAGCAGAGGCCGGCTTATATACAGGAGAAGATAAGGGCAGGCTGTGCGCGCTGGTCCATGCGCAGCTGGTCCGTGCACAGCATGCTGATGCAGCCCCAGGGGCCGGTGAGTCAGAGCGACTGTGTCAGCGGAGCCCAAGCTGTGCCGTGCGCTGCCATCATATCTAATCTAATCTATCTACATGGCAACGTGATGTGCCGGCGAGGCTTGTCCGTTCAAGCACAGAGCGTATAGTACAGAGGTCGCTGTCGCGACTTGAGGTCAAGCGACAGGGGAAAACCTAAAAGCTGGGGGTGTTCGACTGGGTCTCACTGAAGCGATGGTGAGCAGCGCTCAAACCTAAGGCTAGGGACAAGATAATAATATATTAGTGAAGTAAGAAAAGGAATACAAGGGATGCTTACTGACCTAGGGACAAGAGGTCGAAACTGAGGTCCCTAGGGCAGCAGAGGCCGGCTTATATACAGGGGAAGTTTAGGGGAGGCTGTGCGCACTGGTCCATGCGCAGCTGGTCCGTGCACAGCATGCTGATGCAGCCCCAGGGGCCGGTGAGTCAGAGCGACTGTGTCAGCGGGGCCCAAGCTGTGCTGCGCACTGCCGCCCATCTAATCTAATCGTACAGTAGATAGTGATGCGTCCATATCAGGCATGTAGTACAGAGGTCGCGGGTTCGAGCCCGCGAAAAGGAAAAATTAAAAAATGGCTAGACGCCGTACCAACTCATGACATTACCCCCCCCCTCAACGGCGCATGACCTCATGCGAGGCGCCCTTGCCCATCTCCCATCCGGAGCAGCATCGTGCTTCAGTCAGCGGCGAAGGCATTGGCTGAAAGTTGAGACCACCGAATGTAGTGGCATTGAGGCGACGAGGGGCGTTCGGATTCTTCCGGTGGAAGTCGGCTATGAGGGCCGGCGCATTCGCAATGTTGCGCGCCGGTTCCCATGATGTATGCAAGTCGTCATAACCCTTCCACTTGACGAGGTACTGCAGCTGATGCCGGAAGATCCTCGAATCTTTGATCCGCTCAACCTCGTACTCCTCGTCGCCCTCAACCTCAATGGCAGGCGGCTCCTCCGGTTCCCGGCCCGGGATGTCGCTGCGTGTGTACTTGCTAAGCAAGGAGACATGGAACACTGGGTGCACCGGCACCGACTTCGGCAGGACTAGTTCATAATCCAAGTCTCCGAGCTTTCGCCGCATGGCATAAGGCCCGAGGCGCTTGGGACTGAGCTTTTTGCTCGGCTGTTTCAGCTTAAGGTTTCGGGCATCAAGCCAGACCTTGTCCCCCGGCGCGAAGACCGGTGCCTCCTGCACGTGCTTATCGTAGTACACCTTCATCCGCTCAGCTGATAGTTCCAGCGCAGAGCACGCATCATCCCGGATCTCCTTCAGGATTTTAAGCCGATCGGTGGCAGCGGGCATCGCGGACATCGGATTGATCCGAACCTGGATCTCAGGACTGTACCCTTGATGCAGGAAGAAAGGGGAGTGCCCGGTTGCGGAGTGAACTTGGTTGTTCAACGCAAACTCTGCAAGCGGCAATTGCTTTGCCCAATCATCCTGCCTGTGGCTTGTGAAAGCACGCAGGTACTGCTCGATCTCCTGATTCCAGCGCTCGGTCTGACCATCTGTCTGAGGGTGGAATGCTGTAGACAGCGCCGGCTCGATCCCTAGTCCCTTGTACACCGCATGGAGATATCTCGAAGCAAACTGGGGACCTCGGTCCGATATGACCTTAGCCGGGGCCCCATGATGCTTGAACACATCGCGGATGTACAGGCCTGCCACGCCTTCTGCCGTCAGGGTCTCATGACAGGCGGAGAAGTGGACCTGCTTGGTGAAGCGGTCGGCGGTAACCAGGATCGAATCAAATCCATCAGACTTCGGCAAGCCAACAATCATATCGGTCGTGATGATCTGCCATGGGCGCTCGGGGATCTCGTTCGGCTTCAGCGGACCCTGGGGTTTGGCTGGGAATGTCTTGGTACGGTTGCACACGTTGCAGGTGCTTACGTACTCATTGATGAATTTGGACATTCCTGGCCACCAGTAGTTCCGCGATACGAGCTCCAAGGTTTTGGCACGACCGCCATGCCCGGTGATTGGTGAGTCATGGTGGATCTTGACTATATCCCGCCGGAGCTCCGCGTTCTTTGGGACATATACGCATCCGCGGAACAGCAGGAGCCCCTGCTCGGCATTTCACTCCTCAAAGCCCCTTTGCAGCCAGGGTGGCCCGAGGTCCTGCACCTTTTCAAGGGCCTCGGCCACTGCCCGGTCCTTGTCCGAACATTCCCTGATGCGTTTCAAGAGTGACTGATCGGCTGTTACCGAAGCATGCCCACGCTGGGTAGCGGCAATGCGGAAGCGTTCCTGCTTGAGAACCACCTGATCGGTGTTATCGTCTTCATCACCGACCTGATGGTCTGATTGGCGTGACAGGGCATCAGCTTTTCCATTCGATGTCCCGGCTTTGTGCGTGATGCGAAAATCGAAGCGAGCTAGGAACAGCGACCATCGCGCTTGACGACGCGTGAGGTGCTGGGACATACGCCAATACTCGAGGTTCTTGTGATCGGTGACGATCTCGAACTGATTGGGTAGTCCCTCAAGGTAATGGCGCCAGTCGTCTAGTGCTTCGATGATCGCGAGCATTTCCTTATCGTAGATCTCGTAGTTTCGCTGTGCCGGATCCATTGCATGGGATCGGAAGGCTACTGGGTGCCATTTGCCGTCATCCTGCTTCTGCATCAACACGCCTCCGGTGGCGTACCCCGAAGCATCGACTTCGATGCGCGTCTCTCGGTTTGGGTCGTACAATGCCAAGACCGGTGTCGTTGCAAAGAGTCGTTTGAGCTCATCGAAGGCGTGCTGCTCCTCTTCGCCCCAATGCCATGGGTCGTTCCCTGTGAGCCGGTCGAGTGGTCGCGAGATCTTAGCGAAGTCCTTAATGAAGTGGCGGTAGAAGTTGGAAAATCCCCGGAACTTCTGAACATCTTTTTTGTTCCGGGGTACCGGCCACTCATTGATTCCTTTCAGCTTCGCGGGATCCATTGCTACCTCATCGCCACCGAACACATAGCCGACGTAGTCGACTTTGGGAACATCCCATTCGCACTTTTCAGGCTTCAGGAACAGATCGTTATCCTGAAGGCGCCGAAGGACCTCACGCGTGACCTTATCATGCTCCTCCTGATTGGTGGAGAAGATGAGTATGTCATCTAGGTACACGAGGACCTTTCCACCAACGATGAGATCATGGAAGATGTCATTCATCATTGCCTGGAAGGTCGCGGGGGAATTGGTGAGGCCAAAGAACATCACCAGGGGTTCGTATAGTCCCCGGTTAGTCACGAAGGCGGCTTTCCATTCGTCACCGGCTTTGATCCGGATATTGTTATATCCCCATCTGACATCGAACTTGGTGAAGAGCGTGGCACCGCGGAGCTTATCCACCATTTCGGCGATCAGCGGCAAGGGGTAGCGATTCTTGACAGTGATCGCATTCAGCCAGCGGTAATCCTGTACGGGTCGAAGTGTCCCTTCCTTCTTTTTGATGAAGAAGAAGGGGGACGAAATGGGCGACTTTGATTCCCGTATGTACCCTTTAGCCAGTTGCTCTTTTAGGAACTTGTCAAGCTCCTCTTGCTCGTTGTTTGATAGAGGGTACACCTTCGAATGGAAGGTTGAGTAGCCGGGCACGAGTTTGATCGCATGATCGTACGGCTTCCTTTCGGGTAGCCGTTCTGATGCTTCCTTCGAGAAGACCTTCAGAAACTCGTGGTACTGCTTTGGTACCGACTCCTCGGCGGTCTTAACAACCTTCTTTTTGATCTCTTCCTCAGCAAACAGCTGGGAGTATGTATGCCCTGCTGCGACAAACAACTGAGGAGCGCCGGGAAGCGTGATGCCTTGCTCCCAGGCTTCGATCAAATCGGCTTCATCCCACTCTACTTCCGCCAGATCTTCTTCGGGTTCGAAGTCCGGGAGTACCTTACTCCAGCAGGCACCTATGACCGACCGTTTGGACTTCGGCGAATGCCTGTGCGCCGTGGGCCTGACCCCCGTATCACGCGCAGTTGCTGCTTGCTCCATTCGGCCAGTTTTTCTAGCGCTACACGTTTCAGGACATCGTGATAATTTTAGGGAGCCCGATTCCCAATCAATCTCAGGGTTGTGCTCGCGGAGCCAATCCAACCCGACGATCACATCCTCTGGACCTATGTCCGTGACCGTAAACACCATCTTCTCAACGTGATCTCCTATCTGCATCTGTAGCACAGCTACTTCCGAGATGCTTCCGTCTTTGTTGAGTGTTCCATCGATATTGTAAAGCGGAATAGGTTCTTTCAATTTCCGTGTTCATACTCGATTCTCCGTGATGAAGCGCTTGTTGATGAATTTCGTGGTGGCTCCGCTGTCCACCATTGCGATTATATCTCTGTGCCGTCTTTCTCCCTTGAGGCGTACCGGGATGTGGAAATGCTGGGACCCATGGTCCAACTCGTACACATTCGCGGTTGCCAATACATTGTACATATTGTTATTACGAGGTCCGACGCGTGCGGCACGAAGCACGGACCGGATCAAAAAGACTCTTCTTTGAGCGCTCGATAGTGCTCCAGTTCCTCGTGCATCGACTTCACCTGTACCATTAAGTCCGCCAGCTCCGATGGTGCTGAAGCGGTACTTGTACTCGCCGAGGATGAAGCGACGGGGGCGCTTGTCGCCGCCTGGGTGGAACCCGAGGCAACCGTAGCCCACGCGTCGGCGCGTTTTGTGTAAGGCTTGTCCTTACAATTGGGGCACTCGAAGCGTCGGTACCCTTTCTTCCCACAGCCGAAGCATTCGCTGGGGAAGTCTCCTTTTCCGACGGCCGCATTGATGCTGGCCGAAGTGCCTTGTGATCGGGGTGCACCACCATGTGCCCCACCTTGTCCTCGACCTCGAGCCGAGAAGAAGCTGTTCAGCTCTGGCCGACGGGCCTGGCTGATGTCGAGTATCTGTTCGACTTCTGTGGCACGCTTGTCAGCGTCTTCCCACGTGGTGAACGTCTCAAGCTCGATTTTGCGGTATACGTGGGAGGGGATGCCGCTCAGGTACTTGTCGCGGAGTTCCAGGTCTCCATACCCGGATCGATCTGCCGGACCCTTGAATAGCGCGGAGAACTCCGCAGCGGTGCATTTTTCACGGACCGACTTATCCGCGCAGAGTTTAGCCAGTTCCACCTGCGCCGCTGCTTCGTCGTCGAGGTTGCCGAAGCGGGCTTTGAAGGCTGCAGCAAATGCCGCCTCGTTTGCGAAGGGGGTCGTGACTCCTTGGACACCTAGCTGTACTGATACGAGCTGGGCGAAGTAGGGCGTGGCCCAAGTGCGAGTGTCGCTGTCAAGGAGGCTCAAAGCGACCTGCACCTTGAGCTCGATGGTTGTCAATGACATGTTGACTAACCAGTAGATGCGAAGTTGCGATAGGAACTGATCACATTCAATGACGGTCTTGCCATCATATCGCAGGGGGAGGAGGAGCTTCAAGGTGTCCTTGTCAGGAGGGGACGCGGGCGAGGACATTATCGGCGGGGGGGGACGGAGGACGGCCCGGGGGCGGAGGCAGTGGTTGTGGTTGTCCGCCGGTCAGACTTCGTGGGGAGCGAGTGCGTGAGCAGCCTCTCAGCGGCGATGGCGCTGGAGGCGCTGGAGGAAGCCCGGAGGCGGGGTTACGTATGTCAGGGACTGTAGACGCGGAGGTGAGCGCTGTCGGCGAGGCGGGCCGAGCAGGATCTGCGGGCTCGGACTCCGAGACTCCTTCTTCACCCTCTTCAGGCTCTGGCTCTGGTGCAGGGTCTGCAGGGATATCTCTTCGTGTTTGACTTGGACCAGCGACTGGTCGAGGGAAGCGGGAACTGGGGGAGACAGGGCAAGAATGCCGCGAGGCTGATCGAGATGCAAGATTGCTGCGGGGGCCGAGCGGGTGTTGAGCCCTCCTGATCGCTTTGTAACATGGGTAATCTTGATCGATCGACCTTGGCGTTCGATTGGGGCACGGCTGTTGCTCGCAGGTGAGGATGATAGTATCAGGGCCGTCTGGGATGTAGATGTCGACAAGGTCCTGAGCGTCAAACGCGTGTACGAGGCCTTGACAAGCAGCCACGATGGATGGAGGAAGGACGGGGAGGTGCGCGTACTACGAAAGGCCGTTGTTAAACTAGCTTACACCTACGGCGCCCAAGATGACACTGAGGTTCGCAGTTCACGTAGGGCCCAATACTGCTTTTGATTATTATGCAGCAGGAACCAAGACTACGTGTCCGTGAGGACAAGTACCGCCCATGTCACGAGTTGGTACGGCGTCTAGCCGTTTTTTAATTTTTTCCTTTTCGCGGGCTCGAACCCGCGACCTCTGTACTACATGCCTGATATGGACGCATTACTATCTACTGTACGATTAGATTAGATGGGGCGGCAGTGCGCGGTGATACGACCTACGAAACCCTAACCCCTAACCTGGGTGCGACCTAAAGGGACCAGAGACGGATTATAGTCTTAGTGAGAGGGGAGTTAGCAGCAAGGTGTCCCGCGGTTCGAGTGAACACGAGAAACGCCTTCGGAAAAGGCTACGAACAATGGGGAAGCTACGAGGTGGCTTCGACACGTCGTCGAAGCTACTTGGAGGCTGTGGATGGTTAGCGGAGACGATCGAAGCTCGGGAGAGCTCTTCGAAGAATCGTAGAAGAAAGAGACAATTCGATAGGGGGGACTTATCTAGGACGCAGTTCGCAGTTTCTTCGACAATAGTCAAAGTCGAAGGGTTCGTCGAGACGGTATCGACGAGTAAACGCAGTGGACGAGGTTTCGAGGTTACGCAGCGAGGGACGAAGTGACGCAGTTAGAGGCTTAGACGCAGGGCGAACTCGACTTATGAGCTCTGAACTTGAGGGGGGAACCGGATCTTGTTTTCTTTTGGAGAGAAGTACGACAGATTTTATACTACACAGGACGCTACGACTATCGAGAGTGGCACACTGGTACAAGGGGCTTTGCATTGTTCCGCAAGAAGCTGCCTCACCGAGGGGCACATATCAAGTCCATCGGTAGAGTGACGTCATGCCGAACGCGGAGATGAAGAGAAACATGCGAGACACTTCGGACCGGTGTCCGTCGTTGAAGGCGTGCCGCGAGGTTCGATACC
>NW_020169838.1:1465413-1550629 GCF_002117355.1 Postia placenta MAD-698-R-SB12 | reverse complement strand
ATATATTATCTTGTCCCTAGCCTTAGGTTTGAGCATCGCTCACCATCGGTTCAGTGAGAATCAGTCGGACGCCCCCACGCTTTTAGGTTTTCCACAAGTTGCTTGACCTCAAGTCGCGACAGCCCACTGAAGTGCAGGTACCGAAGAGTTCGTTCCTCTAGTGTTGGCGATGTATGGTAGGCTATCTACGTATCGTAAGGTATAGTGAGGGTGCGCACCACCCGACCTGTAGGAAGTGAATGTGGAAGTTTCGGGGAACGCCGGCAGCTATGGGGAGTTTCGACCTAATGTCGCAACTTGAGGTCAAGCAACAGGGGAAAACCTAAAAGCTGGGGGTGTTCGACTGGGTCTCACCGAAGCGATGGTGAGCAGCGCTCAAACCTAAGGCTAGGGACAAGATAATAATATATTAGTGAAGTAAGAAAAGGAATACAAGGGATGCTTACTGACCTAGGGACAAGAGGTCGAAACTGAGGTCCCTAGGGCAGCAGAGGCCGGCTTATATACAGGGGAAGTTTAGGGGAGGCTGTGCGCACTGGTCCGTGCACAGCTGGTCCGTGCGCAGCATGCTGACGCAGCCCCGGGGGCTGGTGAGTCAGAGAGGCTGTGTCAGCGGAGCCCGAGCTGTGCCGTGCACTGCCACCCATCTAATCTAATCGTACAGTAGATAGTGATGCGTCCATATCAGGCATGTAGTACAGAGGTCGCGGGTTCGAGCCCGCGAAAAGGAAAAATTAAAAAACGGCTAGACGCCATACCAACTCGTGACAGTCGCGGGTTCAAGCCCGCAAAAAGGAAAAATTAAAAAACAGCTAGGTGCCATGTCAACTTGTGACATGGTTGTGGTGTTCGACACGGTAGTTGAGCTCATGCCGGACTCACCTTACTGGTGTGTAGGCTAGCGCTTAACTTGTCCAAAAAGCCGGACGCTAGTGAGGCTTACTATGGGTGTTATGATATTGTGAGTAGACTGTTGTATAGGTGTAATGATCTTGCAGAAATACTGACATTCGATATCAGACCCTTGAGCACCACACGACACAATGTGTTCGTCATGGGTGATTGATTCTCGACCTTGTATTTGGTCTCAGAAACGGTCAGTGATGGCGATACAGCAGTGGTGACCACCAAAATTCCTAGTAGACAGTGAATTAATTTGGCCTATGGTATGTTCTGCATACTAATTATAGACGCCCAAAAGCCCCGGGCCCTTTAGGAGGGCTTGGGCCGGGCTTTTGGCGGCTCGGCCGGGCTGGGCCCGGCCGGCTTGGGCCTCAAAGCCCGGCCGTGGACAATACTAGTTTGGGCAGTCGTGGATCTTGTGGGAGCCTCCACAGTAGAAGCAGAGTCCCTCTTTGCGACGACACTCCTTTTCAGCTGCCGTGATTGGACCGCGCTGAATGGCATCGATTTCCATGGGGATGACGTCCACGCCGGTCAATGATGAGGTGGTGGCAGTAGACGAACCCGCATGCACTTGGGGAGTGAACGGGTGGCTGGAACGTGAGCCAGAAGGCTTAGGTTTCGCAGTGTCCTTCTGCTCGCATTCGAGGTTGTGGAGTCGATTGTCGGTGACCGTCACCGTCGGTATCCAGTCATTGAGGTTTTGCGGACGATCGGTATTGACTGTTGAAACGCGCTGACCCGCGTGGTCAGGAACGAGCTCGAAAGCTCGGGTGCGCGAGTAGCCGAGGGCCGGAGGCCCCTATCGTAGTATATGACGACCGTGCGCGATGTATGTACCGCACGCGATTGTCCCTTACGGGCATCGCTACGCCCGTGGACAAACGCGCCCCGCGCCGTTCGCACCCTTGTTCCAACATTGACAAGGACATGCTTGAGCACGGGCTTCAGGCCGTGATCAAAATAAGTTATCTGTGTGAAGTCAGTGAGATTGAGGTGAGCCAACAACTCCTGGAATTGATTAGCATAATTGGCCGCTGAGCCAGTCTGCTTGAGCGCTTCCAGCTTCCTACGGCTGGTGCGAACAAGGTTCGGATCAAACCGAGTCCGAAACTCGCGCTGCAGCAGTGTCCAGTCCCGCAGGAGGTGCGGAGACCGATGCTCAAGGGAATTATACCACGCGACAGGCGAGCCATCGCTCAGGTACATAGAGAAAAGGAGACCCTTCTCTTGTTTGACAGAGAGGTGCTGGAGCATGATGTACGCGCGAATTTCGCGCAGGAACGGGACCACCTCCGAGGCCTTCCCATTGAACATGCGTGGTTCACGCGACTTGATAGCGCTTCGCGATGTGCCAGAGCGTGGGGCCGCTTGTGGGATGTTCGAGACGAATTGGGTAAGTTGTTCAATTTGCTGCGTAAGCGCTTGGATTGCAGAGCCATGGCGATCTTGATTTGTCGCAAAACCGCCTGCATGCTGACCTAGCGCAGCGACGGCCTCGAACAGGACGCGCATAGCCTGTGCGTCGCTTGGTGCGTCGCCCGGTGGGGTTTGAACCTGGGCCTGCGGCATGGTGTTCGATGCCGTTGTGTTCGGATCTTGTGGCTGGGTGCCATCAGCATCGCCCCAGCCGCCGTCGAGACCTTGAGCATAGTTTGACATAATGTAAGTAGTGAGGGGCACTTCTGTGCAACTGTAGAGTAGAAATGAAAATTTACGATAGGGGTTAAGTGAGTCACTACGTGGCTCGCTACGAGAATACTAGTGTACTTGAGGGTTTTGGTGGTCGAGCCAAACTGTAACGGGCGAGTCGAAGAGCGAAGGCCGTTACGACGAGAGAGGACCGAAGGGTTCGCGAACAACAGGGGCGGAGGCCCGAATACTGGCGTTGGCTCGACAAAGAGATACAGGAGAAGTTCGAACCAATCTAAGTACCTACAGCTGAGTCCGAGACAGCGCGGCATATTCCGAAAGGGTGAGTCAGAACTTGTACTACGTTCGAGCAAAGGCCGTTAATATCTAGAGAGTCCGTTGTGCAGCTACGTAGACCATGGCACATTGTAACGTGCCGTTACACAACAGGCGCGAGTGCGTTGTGTGTTCGGACTGTAAGTACGAACAACAGGCCTCAGTGCGCGCTCGTATAGCAGGCAAGACTGAGGGTGCGGGACGACTGGTGTGGGCTATAACGAAGGAGATGCGCCAAGCAAAAAGGTACGGCGGAATGTTCTACAACGGGACAAGTACTACGCACAGGAACAAACGGCGGCGGGTAATCGTAACGGGAGGTGAGGCGCATCACGCAGTATGGCGCGGCGCATGGTACAGGTACTATCAGAGACACAGGAACGAGCCGGACGACGCACGGATTGCCGTGCGCCAACAGTATACCCATGGTATTCGACAAGCGAGCATGAATTGACAATGCCAACATATACAATGTGAATAGGTCGTAGAGATTTCGACTATCTCGAATGTTACACTATAGAAGGTCAGACTTCACCATGCAGTAATTTGTGCAGTAAGGGATGCTTCTGCGCCTCTCTCTCTTGAACGTCTAGGACTTGAATAACCGCATCTCTAGACAACAATCTCTTGTGCCACCTGCGGAGATATCAGCGTACACGAAGGACTACAGGTGCGCATGAAACATACGCGTGAACAGCGGGAAAATCGTTCTCGAGGTCGAAGCTTTCGTAACCTTTCATGATGACCGTTGCAATGGAGTTATTCCAGCTGAGACATGGCGAATGAGCAGACTTTGGCTTTCACCCTGTTATATACTTACGTTATAAAGGAGAGGTCAGCGACAGTACACTTGCCCTCCACCAACCACTCCTGTTGTGACAAGACACTTTCCAAAACACTCAGAACACGAACCACCTCTTTCTGATATCGTTCTATGGCGCTGGGGAGCTTTTCGGGGTGATAGAGGCGGAACCAGACCCCTTGTCCGAAATAAGGGCTAGAGGTGGATATGGTCAGAATACAGCTATATGATAAGTTAACACAGGTCTTGACCCTTGTCCTGATGCCTGAAAAAATAGCCATTGCAGCTGTTGAATCCTACTCTCCAACGAAGAGGCAGAAACCCTATGATCCGTATCGTATTTGTCGACTAGGTAGATCGCAATAGCGTTGGACTCCCTGAAGCAGTTTACATCATTAAGAAGCGGTCATCAATAGTATCTTGTGGACCTTACCAGACTACGAAGTCGCTGTTGCTATGATCAATGAGAGCTGGGACTCTTCCGTTAGGATTGTACTTGGTGTATTCAGGTGCTTTGTGTTCGCCCGTCATGAAATCCAGATAAATGGTCTCGTATGAGAGTCCCAACTCAGTCAGGATGAAGGCAGTTTTCCTGCAGCAGATCAGGCGACGAACCAGATAGATAGTATTCGTAACTCACCATCCATTCGGCCCTGTCGGGTGCGAATACAAAGTGAACTGTTTGTCGTGAGACATGTTGCGAGCGTGCATGGGAATAAAAACAACGTCTGGTACGAGTGTGTATATATGGCTGGGGGGAGGGCGCGAAGCGCCATACACCCGTCAGATGAGTAGTTGAATGCAGCGAAACCGCTGAAGCCACTGGGTCGAATGCAGCAACTATTACGTTGCACACTGGGTCAGCTCGCTCTCACACCCTGATACACAGTCATGTCACCATCCCAGCTCCGGACGATAACATGCGGAAAATGCGCACATGTGTCATACGAAGGCACGAAACGTCTGACAGAACATTCGAATTGAGGCGATGGTGTTGAGACGCCAGCTAACCTTTTCAAATAGATATCACACAAGCTGCGTGGTTGGATCTGGGAGCCAGGGAGCTGGAATGCACATGGGTAATTGGAGAACCAGCCAAGACAACTCTTTTTCAAGAAAAAAACCAACAAGTGACACAACGTACCTCAGCTCAGTCAAATAAGCGACTGTCACCAAAGCGGCCGACCACCGTCAGAACCGCTCAAGCCTGGTAAGGTATAACGGTTGCATGCTGTGATCAGATATTAAGTTCACTCTAAGTGGCACATGCGATCTCGGCCGCAGAATCGTCTCCGGAATTATGATGTAGAATGGAATCGTGAGCGTCGAAGTTACACGAACAGCCAGAAGCTAGAAGAGCCATCATCGAGGGACCTATGATGCCGCCCGTGTGTCGTTGTGTGCGTTCAGTTTCCACGCTGTTAGTGATACCGAGCAACGGCGCCGGCGTGAAACCTCATATCTCTGCTTCGCATGCCAAGACTTCCGGCCGTCTTCAGCGGAGTGTTCTTATCTGTAGCATCCATCGGAAGAGGTCACCAAGAAGCTTGCAAATTGCAAAGATATATATCACTGTGTTTTCTGACCCCATGACTTCGGCGTGAGTTTTCTAACATGCGTTCTGGCGGTGACTGTTCGTGGTTATCGAACACCATCTGTTCTACGTAGCTGATGAATAAGCTCCGAGGCCGGCAGAGTCCGCATGATGCAGATGCTTTGCAGGGATCATTGACGATGCTGGCTCTTGTTGGAACTTGGGATTGTGACGAGCGTATGCCATCGTATTTGGCGTTGTTTGTAGTACCTCGCAGACTTTGCCCGAGACGCTCTGTACGTTCTTTATGCGTTGATCGTTCTCGCCTCAGTAGGGCGCGGTGAATCTGGTGACCTTAATTAACAGCGACTAGATCTACCGGTTAATTACGGGTAGATTTACCGGTAATTCACCTAGGGTCGGAAACATAGGTGTTCACCTAGGTTTATCTGGGGGTATTCCTCGCCGACAAGTGTGTTGATCTGACTGCTAGATTCCTGCGGGACATTGTAGCTAATAGTGCGGTCTCCCAGAGAGAAGGTCAGGAACATGTGATGTCAGCGAACATCGCGAGCTCAGTCGAAATTCGCGCGGAGGACCTGGGATACGTGGTAATTGACGGACAATGTTGAGATTTACCGCTTTAGGCTGTTAATTAACGTTAATTAGCATGTAGACGCCCGTGGGTTAATTAGCCGTCAATTACACCTGTTAATCTGTCCCCTCAATAGACGGACTGCTAATTTACGGTAAATTAGGAAGCGATTCCAGATTCACCTTCAGGTCTCGGGCGAACTTTAACATCTCTGATTTAGCTGGGTTAAGTCCTGTTTCGTAGCCTAGGCGCGCCTGTGATATATGAGTCACACAGGTCATGTTACAGTGAAACGCGCTCGCGCAGACCCAGAAGACGTACAGAATGACTGGTATTACAATTACAACAAGATTACACCACGGGGCCACGCGGCTACAGCTTCTAGTCCTTGTCCCACCCGCCCTGCTCCTTCTCCACAAGATCATGAGCACAGGTCAGTACAGCATCCTCTAGCGAGCGCCACTTCCCGCCCAGCACCTTCGTCGGCACAGACGTATCCCACCTGATCACCTCGTTGTCCGGGAACGCCAGGCATGGCGCGTCTGCCCTGTTGGGCGGCACAGGACGCTCGGGGTATGCCTTCCGCAGGATGTCTGCGATCTGCGCGAGCGACACCCTCCCACCAAACGCGATGAGGCGCTGTCCGTGTGCATCCACGTCCGTAATCGACCGCACGCAGAGATCCGCTACATCGTACACGTGGACAAACGGAACTGTGAGGTTGGCGTGAGCGTCGGCCTGCACGCGCCGTGGCCAAGCATCCGGTCACTCACAGTTCACGACCGTGCAGGATCCATCGACTCGCGGCGGGACGGCCAGGTAGTCGTACAAGCGACCGAGCGAGACGTCAGGACGCGGCGGTCCGTACACCGCGTTGTGAACGGGGCCATACGCAGGTGCAGGGAGCACGGTGCTCAGCGTGAAGCGGGGCTGCAAGCGCACAGGTTTGGTGTCAGTCCGCACAGAGCGTCACCAGATGCGATGGTCATCGGCCCTGCCGCACCTTCTCGGTCTTCATGAACTCCCATGCGGCCTTCTCCGCGCGAATCTTGCTGCCCGTGTAAATGTGAAATCCTCGCGACGGGTCCGACGGGTCCAGTTTGTAGGCCAGCTCGTCTGAGATGACATTCCAGTCGTCTGTCGTGATCACCTCTTTCGTGGCGTCCTTTGCCGTCATGATCACCGACACGATCGAGCCCATCATGCACACATGCTGCACGCTGGGCTCGGCTTGAGCGCTACGGAGGACATTCAGTGCGCCGTCGACCGCAGGCACATACTGTACACACGGCCTGTATCAGAACTGACATGTACACAAATCCGCATCGAAATCCACTTACATGCTCCTCGGGCGATTTGGCATCCATGTTGACTGGGGATGCGACGTTGATGACTGCAAGGACACCTGTTCCAGCGAGGGGTCAGTGGCTACGATCACGCAGGGTCACAAGGGACATCGAGACTGCCTGACCCTTCATGGCGGAAGCGTACGCATTGGGTGCTGCGACATCGGGGACCTCCACGACTTGAAGTCTGCTGCCGTAGTTGGAAAACACCCTTTGGATGTGCTGAGCGCGCGTGAGGGCGCGCACGGTCCCGCGCACCCGATACCCGCTCTCAAGGAGACGGAAGGCAGTTGCGCTCGCGAGATGGCCATTGATGCCTGTAACGAGGACCCAGGGAGCGGACTCGGGAGACGACATGGTGTTTGAGGATCTGACAGTCTGCGAGCGCGAACGAGGTTTGAATATGTATGACACAAGAGCACCCATGGCGGTCGGGACTCACGGTGTGGATAGAGTGAGCAGGAGGTGCGTTCGATGGGGGGAGTGCTGAGGGGTCCTTCGCTTACCGTGAGGGCCGCTGACTCGGGCTTCTTGTTGATTTGTGTAAGTGGGAGTATATCGATGTGTTTAATTAAACACTTGATCGTGAGCAATGAGATGCGAACATGTGTTGACCAAGCAATGATGAACTGGTGGAGGTTGAAGCGGTCGGTCGTACACGTTGAGTGAATGCGGCATTAGTGATCCTAGAGACAACTTCTACAGCATGAAGCCGCAACTCTCCTTCGTCCCAGGGTGGTCTTCGATGATGGCCATAGTAGACCATGGGCAATGATGATAGATATCTATGGTCAAACTACGCCGAGGTGCAAAGCCTCCATTCTGAAGAAGACTCGACATGAGTTTGATTATAGAAAGTGGCGCGTTACGTCTTACGGCAGAAATTGTCCAATATGTAATTCTCATGATGTCTGCGATGTTTCGGAAGGAAGAATCATGATATAGAGCTATAGTCGTGTATCAGAGCGTAATTGCGAAGGATGTTCCTGGTTCAGAACAAGCAGATGATGATAATTGAAATTCCAATATTGGATGCCTTCCCGCAGGATTTAGACGGTTTGCAGATGCAAACCAGACTTTGAAACAGACCCGCTGTGTCGGTCCGTGCCTTTTGGCAGAAGAAAGGCGCCTGGAGGGCGGCCGTTACCAGTCATCACGATCAGGTTGCCAACAAGTGATTAACGAGGGCGGGAACGGATGAGGTAAGCAGAATGATTGTATTTGAGCCAACGAGAGACGAGCGGAGCCCGGAAATAACGTCTGCAATGCTCGATCTGGGCTGGAGGGGTTCGATTCTATTCTGCATTCGCGTCCAGACCCCCGCGGGAAGCATCCATTAATCCGGGACAATTTCCGTGACAGGCGGATCAGCTTTGTCGGTCCTTGTTTGGCAGGTGCCTATTTGCAATTGTGGATGCTTATATTGAGTATGTCGGTCTGTTAACTTGTCAAGTTGTCACATGCTTGATATGCAACTGGTCCGCATTACTTAGCGCGTGACGTAAAAACCTTAGCTGGCAGTGGCGCCGGCTGTCATCATTCAGGCCTTCGGGGTTCATGCTAGGATGGGTATCTTGAGGGACAGCTATCGCGTCTCCCACACAAGATCTATCACGATAGTAACTGCGGACTTTGGCTCCTCATGCTCTTTCCCGCGATTGTTGTGCCACTACCTTGTGCCTCCTCAGAAGCGCCAGCTGATGAACACTGGTTCGCTGCAATAACTCAATGGACCCCCTGATGTGATTATCTGCTGGCTTCTGCTCCTTAAAACCCCACAAGTTTATACTCATAAGTCGAGCCTTGACTTCGCAGACGTTGTGACCGCACTAGCATATCTGAACCCAGCATCTTGCGACATCATGAACGAAATAGACAAGATTTTTGGAGCCACTCTATGTGGAACTGTTGTAACGGGCTGGTCGGTACAATGTGACTGTCCTGACTATGCGTAACTGACGCTCGCGCAGGGTCGTTGGGCTCTTATGCGTCTTTGCTTACCAGTATTATATGGCCTTTCCCAAAGATCCGTGGTTGACCAAGTCCCTAGTGAGCGTCAGATTCACTGTGGTATCAGCCATTCTGATACCTAGTTCTTTCAGGTCGGATTCTTGTTGTACGTGGAGTATCTTCTGAGCCACTGTGAAGGCTGAATGGTCTTCCCCGCCCCCGCTCCCCCCTCGCCAGGTGTCTACAAATACTGAACTTGTATGTGTGTATTATTTGATTGAAATATCGACTCACCGAATCTACCAGGATCATAATCACAAAAATGGATTACTACTATCTCATAACATCCTTCAGTATTCTGGACAATCTTGGATCTGCCAATTGGTGACTTGAAACCTCCTTCTGCTTGACTTTGTTAACAAGCATACTTGCAGGGAATGGTCGATGTTTATCGGGCTCTCTGTATGTGTTTACCTTCGCTCTACAAGTCGACATATCAGTCAAACTTGTTGTGTCACTGTTACTTGACAGGTAATCTCTGCCTTCTGCGTCCAGATCTACTACGCGAGACGCGTGTTTTTACGTACGTGATTTGATTCATGCCCCGAGATGCGTTCCTTAAATCTGCTGGTCAGTGAGCAGGAGTTTCGTTTTCCTCATTTCTATTGTGAGCTACGGTGTGGCCATTCTTCATCCACTTTCTTAACTATATCCGTTTTTGAAGCTGTTGCCAGCATTCGGTCAGCTTGGTATGTGCTTGTTGCGTTGTCTGTTTCTTCTTATCTTACGACACCTGTCGGTAGCCTTTGGCTTAGGTGAGTCAATATTATGCAATAAAACCTTTCGCCATCGTGAAATATTGATTATGCGAAAGGAACCATGATCTACACGTGAGCTGTGCATGTTGTCATAAGATGCGGCTAACCAGATGTGTAGTGCCACCCTGGTGGAATTCGACAAATTTCGTGCTGTCACTGTAAGCCTTCCCGGCATTATGATCCTTCCTTGTAGATGCTGACCTACTATTTCTCTAAGTGGATATGTGTTGCTTGGCTTGCTTGCTCTGCCGCATGCGATCTCCTCATCGCCGGTCTGCAAGTCATGTACCTGATGAAACATAGGTCTCCGGTCACGAGGTGTGTTGAAAGAGAGACGTAGTTGTGTCTTCAATGAACAAGCAACGTTGCAGGACTGATATCCTCGTGAAGAAGCTGTTGTTCTATATCATCAGCACTGGTTCGCTCACTAGGCACGTCTCATTCTCTACGGAACTCGGCTTCTACTTATGTGCAATTGCAGCGTCATTGTCACAATAGAGTTCTCTTCAGTGAGGATACGGTCTTTTAAATGACTTTCTGAGCATGACTTACATTATGAGGCAGTTCGCGGCGTTGGGGTTCAATTTCGCGCACGTATTCCTCAGTTACTCCGCTGGTGGAGGTTGGTACAACGCTTTAACGTTATCGGTATTATGATCTCCAACTTGTCTAATTATAAACAGTGTACTTTCTCTCTCTCCTCGCTAAGTGCGTTCATATTCCTGTTTTTGTTCACTGAATCTAGTAACCTTCGCACGCAGCTTACTAGCTCGGCGCGAGATGCAAGGTAAATACACGGTATCCAGCGACCTTCCAAGCGCATCCAACATAGTGCCTCTTAGTATCCGATTCCGCCCAGGGGTAATTACATGAAGTTGCTGTCTGGTACTACCTGATTTCTGATAAGTTCACGTCTAGACACCTCCTAGTTCCAAGGACGATAGCCTCATGACACCTTTGGACTCAAACGTGCACCCCTCGTTTGTATCCATTTATTTGGCGAAATGGGTATTCTGCTCATCATCTGCTCTAGTCATGTCGACAATGGCTGCAAAGGGATTTTGGTGGAGACATCCATGTCGGTTGCTAATGACAACGCATGAGATGCTGGGTTAGTTGCGATACGTACATAGGATGTTGTGGATCCTAGCTCCTGAGGCTCAGATAAATTATATACACCTGCCTCTACAGTGGTTTTATTTGAGGAACACATCAGTGGAGGGTCAATCTCAGTATGCGATACTGACCTCAGGTTAGGGGTTCCATCCTGCAGCCCAGGATACGGCTTATTTGTTGCTCTGTCCTGACGGACTAAAGCATACTTAGGCATCGATCAGGAATTGCATGTATAATATGTCCACGTGCGGTATCGGACGACTGTTCTGCGCTCTGTTCCTTTACGCGCTAAGCGGGGCGCGATAACCTAGTGCCATGAAACAGAGCTTCAATTTGGTGGGTAGTAATGTCACAGAGTTCCATGAGACCGCCGTCTATCAGAAACTAGGTGCGAATCTGACGAAACAAATAGATTATTGCCCTGCTGTACCTCCTTGATAGTCTCTATCGCCATCCAGAGAATGGTACGCTAGGTTGGCGTTGACGATGAAGGTCTCACAGGGGGTCTAGCGTCGAAGTCAGCGACAGTAAAATCACAGATGAGTGAGCCCTCACCGCCTGTACAACAAGTCGATTTGGTTGCCCATTCCAAACGATATGCCCTAACGGCTGTCCGAAGTATACGTGCCTCACTATGTCGGAGAAGGATACAACTTCGTGGCCGACACGCGTGAAGTTGGGGACAAGGTACAACAGACCAAAGGCGTTGATCGCGGCCAGGTGCCTTCCGTCGGGCGAGAACCGTGCTGAGAAGCGTCAGCGCTGCGTTGCATAATGTAACGCAACATGAACCCACCTGCTATGAAAGGAGAGTAAAATGCACGAGGGTCGCCTGAGAGCAGTCCTTCCCGGGGAGGTGCGACCTCCATTTCTTCAAGGGCATCCGCACCGGTCACCCAAGCCACGCTCACTCCTGTGAGATGTCTCGTCTCTGGTGCCACCCACGAACGGCTGACGTCAGGTAATTTCACCAACTGCATCCGGACCTCTTGGTATAACTGTGGCGGCCTGCCTTCTGCATGCACTAGAATTCTCGTCGTCTTAGAAGCATTCCCTGTACTAGGCTTCACCTCACAGCGAGGTACATTCACGATGGCCGAGTACAAGCATACGGAGATGTAGCTCTCCGTCACATCGAGATCCATGACAACACGTTCCAAGATCGACGCAAGAGCAAAGTTCGGTGGAGCGCCGACGATGCGGCCGGTGTCGATAAATGAAATCGAGATCCGGTGTATGAGTGTGCCATCCCGGACGTCGAACAAAAGCAACGCGTCATCATCTTGCGAGTTCATTAGCACAAGCACAGGGAACCGCAGTCGGAACATCCGCACGACACCGACATGCAGTGCACTGATGAATGCGTGTGGTGTGTATCTTCCACGCAGGTCTTCCTCGGAGCGTCTGAGCGGGAATTCTGCGGCCGTGGATCGTGCCTCTTCAAACTGGAACTCAAGCGCCGCCGCAATACGTGGTAGCTTGATGGGTGTCGAAATGGCATCTTCATCACTATGTAATGGGGTGTCGACGGAGACGTCTGAGGCGCGCCGCCAGATCTCTATGCCTCGGTGTCTGCTGGGAAACGCGAGAAAGCCCTCAGACAGCCCGCACTTGCTACGGGATAAGTAGCCCTAAGATGGATTAGCATCTTCTACCTTCTGCGCGAGTCTCATCACGTACTGGACTAAACCTCCAAAGCATGCGGTTGTCCTCCATCGCATGCACCGTCATCCCGCCACCGCGCGATAAGGACAGCGTTGTCTGCTGCTCTGAATTGATTTGAAAGCCCAATATCCCATCCTGCGACCTATAACTTCCTTCCAGAACGAATCCACGCCCGGCCCAATTGTTATCCAGTACCATCCACCGCCTGCCTACTCGATATGATTAACCTGAAACTTGAGCGCTCAAGTCGCAATTTGAGAACATACACAACTCCTTTCAGGTCTCCACATCGCCCAGCCCTTTTGGATTCTCTCAATTTTATATCTTCAAATGAAGCCTCCGGTGACACGAGATGGTGCAAGATGGCCGCCTGATGATATATGGTCTGTTCATTCTCATTAATGAGAGAACGTGCGCCGCGAGATGCTAGCAGGAGCGAGCGCAAATCACTTATGGAGAGGAATGAGAGTACATACAGAGAGATATCAAGGGGGAAGGACAGCAGCATACTGTCTCGTTCACTGTAGAGCTGTAGAGCAGTGTGAACTGAAGGTCGTAATTAGGCACCAGAACTTGGTCGCGGTGATCAACGCCGCAAGCGCTTGAAAGCTGTACATCTAAATTAAGTTTGACAGAGCATTATTCAGTTCCCAAGTACTTCAGGTAGCTCAATCGGGAGCCAAAGGCTGCGATACTCACAACGGCGTCTTATTATGCACTGCTGCATGTGGGAAGAAGGATCGGCACGGGACACAATGTTGTCAGTGACTTTGTCCCCATTAGCTCGGAACCGGGACGCCTACTTGCACCGTCGTCAGAAAGGGCTGCACATACATGCAAAGAAATACATACTACGCGTAGCAGACAGTTTCATCGAGCAGCTGTGCGGTGGTAATCGACGTGGACCCATTGGCGCATCGGTCACATATTGACCCAGCACACTTCACAGCGGGTAGGTCAAATTGGAAGAACGCTGATTATCTACGTTCGTTTTCGGCATAGGAAAGAGAGTACAGCGTAAGTAAGCAAATGATTGTGCTTGCTGCCAGCGGTGCACGCACTACTGCGAGACGTTGGGATCAGACAAGAAAGTGAGACGCCCTGCCTGGCCGTTCATCACGTGACCGCGCCAATCACACGCGCCGAGAACGGCTCTACCGCGACCGTATACACCGCTCTGCACTAAGCACACGGGTGAGCATAACATAGTGAATGCCATGGAATACCCCGATGTCTATTCATCTGGAGCCGTCTTTCAATCTTATTTAGAACCTACCTTGGTACCGCTGGGCAAGACTCTGAGCCCATGTTCCAGATCGGAGGGGCTGACAATGGTATCTCCTCCGAGTCCCCGGGATGATGTTACTTCATCTCATCTCCTGCTGTGTTTCCAACTCACGACATTAACGAACCATACTTTCACGACCTCTCATGATTGAATCTACACTTATCATGGACCCTGCCAGCGGCAGAGAAACTAGCCTCGATGCTCTCCAACATTCGGCTGTGCCAAAAGCGGAGAGTGCCAACGTTGTCTTTTGGGTCGACGTCTTTATACTCTGCTTTATTGCCATTTGCACTCTGCTTCAGTCCCCGCGCTATTTTGCTCGCCTACTGAGTCCCGACGAGAGAGGCGGCGGACACTTCCTATGTAAGTGTAACCACATTTCGCATTGTCCTCATATAACATGATCTCCAGCAAGAAATCCCGTGGCTAGGACGGTCGCTTCTAGTCCTAGTTTGATGAAGACGAGCGAGTCATTCGCCGACCTTGTGGAAAGGGCACACTCTGGTAAATTGGAGCAGCGCACTAATGCTTTCGTCCCGCAACACATTCGCGCGTGGCCCACAGTACTCAGGACGACCACCGCATTTCTGCGTATCCGGTTCCTCGGCAGAATCCATCTTGGCGGTACAATGCTTCTGACATTTTATTTCGGGCTGCTCCTGTTCGCTGGCTTGTACAGGGACAGCTTATTCACCAACCAAATACGTGCTGCGTATGTGGCAGTCTCACAGATCCCGTTCGTGGTCGTCCTGGCTACGAAGAACAACATCATCAGTATGCTCATCGGGATCGGGTGGGACCATGTAAGTCCAGAATACCTCTAGCTTCATCTTCGTTGCACTGACAAATTATTGCAGATAAACTACATCCATCGCTTCACGGGAAGACTGCTTGTGATAGCGGCCAACGTCCATGCCATAGGATACAGTCGGTGTTACTTGTTCTCGACGTGTCCGCGCTCACATTTGCGATAGTCTACCGCTGGACAATCTTGGGGAAGTTCACTCGGCATATAGAGCAACCGCGCTACATCTGGGGTGTCGTTGCGCTCGTATGTGTTGATGTTCTATCCTTCTCCCTTGCCATAGTCTTCTTCGTCTCACATGTCGTCGCGTTCATACTCTTCCTGGTTGCAGAAGGTGCACACGAGAATCTCTGTACATGCCGCACTCATATTGTGCACCTGTGGGAGATGCTTTTTATGCCATCCCCACCCCCCCACCCCCCCCACCCGCGCCGGCCAACGTGATTATTAGGTACGTTCAACGCTTACAGCAAAACCCAAGCTGTAGACCTCCCTCGCAAAAGCTGCAGATAGGCGGCACGGCGCATAGCGGCGTTCGGCACCTCCACCTCGGGGTGACATGCCCTCATCCCCCAGAGGTCGTTCGCGCAGCCATATATGGTGATCCACGCCAATGTCTCGTTGACTGAAGTTCGTGCGTGCGTTGAGGTCTCCCCCGTCGCACTCTGCTTCCGCTCGCAATGCAGTGGCAGGCAGTGGCGAACTCTGCACCACACGATGCAATTATTTTCCTCAATCTTACCATAAGTCGTCGCGACAGACATGTTTGACGCGAGTTCCTTGTGAACGGGATGGATATCGAGTCGTCCACCACTGACTATGGCGGCGAGATGTCCAGAGGACTGTGCCAGATGTCTGCCTCACGATAGTCATTCGGTAGCTTATCTCTGGTTGGTCACCCGCCGCCGTCTCTGCATCGATGCCGACCCCTGCCGCGGGCTTCTGGCCCGCCTTGCTCCAAAATACAATCTGCGAGGGGAGGGTCTACGCATTGTTATTGGTTTTAGTTTTGCTGCAACAGTCCCAGGTCCAGTGTGTTTACACGCCGCCCATTGACGCCATGCCCAATCTTACTCGAAGCGTGGTCAACAAGTGACGTGGTGGTGGAGGAAAGCGCGCTGAAGCGAGAAGAATATCATCGATGGAATGATTCGGTTCGGTTTCTTTTCGTTTCTTCTACTCTTCCTGTTTTGACAACTCTAAGGCTTGCAATGACCGCGTCGATGGGGAGAGAAAGCGGCTGTCGTAGGCTGGTCGAGGGTGCCGGTCGCGAGCGTAAATATGACGCGTCGGGGACATACACCTTTGAGAAGCCGAGACATTGACAATCGTGAACTCGATCCGGAGACGTCGAGTCTCGCTTGCCTGTGTCCGGGACGGGGTTTCCATCCTAATGTAGAAAGTGTTACTCTGTTTTGGACTTGGTTTCGATCACTTGTTGTTGTGCGCGTCATCGCAGACAGGGTATGATGTCACTCCTGTTAGGGCTTCTGTGTACTCTTATAAGCCGACGTCGATGTCGAGAAACGCATCTTCCTTCTCTCGCACAAACCCCCATCATCTCCTCTCATAACTCGAACCAATTGGCGACCGAAGCTACTCAAGCGCCAGGTAAGTGTTAAGTTCTGCAGAAGGTTAGAGGCGTGAACATATGCGCATAGTCACCCGGACCCGCTTCGGGACTTGTACGTTCGGGCGTTGCCATTCGGGCACGCATATTCGAGCTTTCACATCGGGTGAAGCATCGCGTACATCGATCGTTGTCGTTCCTAGTTTCCGTTCGTCGACTCATCGTGCATATAGTCAGACATAGCGGCCATCCTTTGTCTTTTATATTGGTTTTCTAGCTAGCCTCATCAGTCACTACAACCTTTCGACCATCCTCGAAGGTCATCTGGCGAAGACCCTCCCACAACGTTGAGAGTCGAAGCCTCGTACCTTTACGTGTCTCTCTATGCGCAATGCTACTGTCAAGCACGTCGACGGCTAGTAAATAACCAGCATTCTGAGCTCGACGGACTCCCTGAACGGGGCGCCTTCTGGCGTTGTCGGGTCGTCGAAAGCCGTGTGGGGCGTGAAGACCGCCGTCTGCCCGTCATCCTGCGAGTCGAAGCTGCGGTGCACCGCATGAGCTGAGCGCGTCCACGCGCGCGCACGATGCGAGGGGAAGCGGAAGCGCCGCTCACCACTTAATCAACACGAACTCGTCGGGCCGCATCCCGCGCATGTACCACCAGCGGTGCCCCGGCGCGAACCGCACGCCGTACGTCTCCCCATTGTGGTCCGGGTACCGCAGCGTAATGGGCACGACGTCCCGCGCGCGGTCGACGCTGCGGAAGTCGCACAGCGCGAGTGGCCAGTCGCGCGCGGGGTGCCCGAGCGGCCGCCAGAGATTCAGGATCTGGAAGCGCCGCCGCAGGAGTGCGGGCACGTCCGCGGGGGGCAGGTGCCGGTGCATACGCGCGGCGGCGGACGCGGCGGTCTGGTCGATGTGCACCTGGGGCACGGGCTGGCGCCTGTCGGGGGCGTCGTCGCGCTCGCCGGGGCGGCGCCGGCGGACGGCTGGTGCGATGTGAGGAGCTGCGGTAGAGGCTCGGGTCAGGGAAGGGAAAGGAAAGGGTACGCACTGTGGTCGAAGGGCACGACGCGGCGCGCGCCCGTCAGGAGCTTGAGCAGCGCGATGCTCTCGGAGTAGTACTTGGCGCGGATGTCGGCGTCGTCGGTGAACGACGTGTGGTCGGGGGCGCCCGCGAAGAACTGGAAGCCGGCGGTGTCGAGCGTGAAGGCGGCCTCGTCCCCGCGGACGTCGTGGATCTCGACATCGTTGGGCTCGGGCACCCAGTTTCCCGTGCGCCCGGCCGCGTCCGCGTTGATGAGGGTGTACGGGGGCGAGCCGTCTGGGGGCGGGGAGTAGTAGAGCAGCTCGGCCTTGACGGTCGAGGGCGCTGCAGGGCGCTTTGCTGCGGGCGCCAGAGAACGCGGGGGGCGTGCGATGTGGAGGGTGCGGTTGAGCGGGGGGTTCCGAGGGGGTCGCTGGAAGTCAGACGATCCGATGAGGGATCTCCATGGACAGCAATATCTTGGGGTGACGTACCCCTAAAGCCGAGCTGCGTATCAATTTGTTCGTGTTCCTGATGGGCGAGACGAGTGGGAAGAGCGACATGGCGGATCAGGTGAGTGTCAAGGCCATTGCTGCAGGCCTGCGCCCGGACTCATATCCCTGGAGATCGGGCTCCAATCAGGACGACGTCAGCTCTGACGTCGAGTGGTGGTGGCGGTCGACCTGGACGCTCGGCTCAGAAACAGCGCTTTGTCGTGCCGCGCGTCGTCAAATGCAGGCTGCCGTCGGCGATGGCAATCTTCGACGCTTTGCCTGGCTGTTGCGTCCTTGATTCATGTGGTGGGAGAAGGGAGGGGAATCAGATATGCACGGATCATCGTGGCGGTGCTGCACACGCGGCGATGCACGGCATACCGGAGTGGCGAAGCGAGTGGTGGATGCTCGAGGAGCGCCGCCACCGAGCGAACAAGAGACGGTCAAATTCACAGTCAAATTCGCTTGCAAGGCGCGATAAGATCGACATCAGCGCGGATAAGATCCGCGTGGGATATCTCTCTGCTCTGCAGACTGCCAGTGACCGAGCTGCTTTCCCAGAGCCATTATCCGGAGGGAGCAGTCTAATTCCGGACAGAAATGCAGGCGGACGTACAGGAAATCCCGCGCCTCGACGTGACCCGCGAGCAGGTCGAGCGCATCCTGCAACACCACGGCAAGCATTCAGCGCCCATCACGGCGCTCGAACAGTCCACGAGCACAGGATACAGGTAAGCGTCCCCTCAGCACGTCGCAGGCGACCTGATGAACGCGAGCCGTGTAGCACAATCACGACCACCAAGACATACGACGTCATCCTCGCGGACGGCACGGCCTACACCCTCAAGGCCTCTCCCCCGTCCGCGTCCGCGTCGACCCTCGTGTCCGAGTCCCCGCCGTACGCACCCAACTCCCTCGCAGCCGAGCACGCCCTCCTCCAGCTGCTCGCCGCCCAGACCAGCATCCCGCATCCCGCCGCCCTCGCCCTCGACACCACCCTCGCCCTCGCGCCCTTCCCGTACCTCCTCCTCTCGCGCCCACGCGGCATCCCTCTCTCTCTTGCCCGCGCACAGGGCGCGCTCTCCGCGCGCCAGGCGCTCCTGCTCGACCTGCGCGCGGGCGGGCTCCTGCGCCAGCTGCACGCCGTGCAGAACGACTGGTTCGGGCTGCCCGCGCAGGCCCAGGACGCGCTCTTCAGCTGGCAGGAGGCGTTCACAGGGCTGCTCGAGGGCCTGCTCGACGCCGCGGCCGTGCGCGGGGTGCCGCTCGCGTACGCAGACGTGCGGCGCTGCCTCGCGCGCGCGATCGGGGCCTTTCTGTTCGACGACTGCGAGGTGCCGTCGCTGGTGTCGTTTGCGGGCGACGCGGACGCGATCCTCGTGGATGTGGATGTGGAGGCGGCGGAGGACGCGGAGGTGCCGGTCACGGCGTTCCTGTCGTTCTCGCACGCGCTGTGGGGCGACCCGCTGCTCGAGACGCTCTTCCTGGACCCGAGCGCCGCGTTGACGGAGGGGTACGGTGGGTCACCGATCGTGTTTGCACGCCAGAAGACGAAGAGGCTCTGGTACACGCTCTTCCTCGCGTTGATGGTCGTGGTGCAAGCGGCTCGGGATGGTGGGGGGGTACACGAGGATAAGGTGGAATGGGCGAGACGCACACTGGATGAAGTTGTACAAAAGCTGAAGGATGCCCCATGCTACTGAGTCCACGAGCTAGACTGGCTGACAGTAATGCTCCATGTAAGATATAGAGCTGTAGAATGAGGTCGTTGTGACACACTTGGAGCTGCATGGGACGGTGTGAAAGGAATGGCGTGCAGTACGCTCGGCATGGTCGCTGGATATCGAATGGCCGAGATGTGCTAGCTGGAAAACAACGAACAAGGTCGTTTGAACATGTCAATATATGCACGACGGCGCGCTCTGATCCGTCGTCGATACCACGAGTCGAGTGGTAAGAAATAGCAGGCAACATCCAGGGCACGCTACCTTTCAACACGGATGGCACTGCTCGCGATCTTGGTGGAATGGACATGAATTGGACCGTGCTAGTATACAGTAGACACCATGTCTAAACCTGTCTTCAGAGCAACTCACTCCTGATTGTACGTATTCTTCTCCAGCTGAGGCGAAGCTTCAGCCTCAGCCACACGTTCGCAGCGGGAGCAAGACGGGCACGCACCTCATCCTCCAGCTCTCGCCTGACACGCCATTCCTCGTCCGCCTTGATGACCACATGGTGGTCGTCCAGGTCCTCGATGATGAAGCTCTGCTTCTCGTTCATGGTGAGCAGGATCTGCTTCACAGCAGAGTCGCTGCGCGGGCCATCATCGCACCACGGACACGCCGTCAGCCCCTGCGCACACGCCATGCATGCACCCGTAATCGGGATTGCGGTACGAACCAAGTGAGAAGCACTCCTGCGCCCGCGCTGCGTCACGCCGAGTTCCAGATTCCTGAGAGCGGTCGCAGGCGGCGCACCTTTTATGGCCTTCATCTCTCAGCTCCTTCTGCGCCGGTGTACACCGGGATGACAAAGTACTGCAACGACCGGCTCGGCGGGTGTCGGCTAGAGGCTGCGACGGTGGGCGTCGAGGGCAACGCGGGTCACGTTCCGGACTGAGATGACTGAGGTGGAAGAGCCCTCCGCGCCCGTGCCAGTATTTGTATGCCCGGCACACACATCCGCCCCTTCCTCCCCGCTCTTCAACGACTGCGCTGCTCGTCCGCCAAAATGCCGATTCCCCCTGCGATCTTCACGCCCGACATCTCGTGCGTAGCCGTGCTCTGGCGCGGGCGATGGTGTGCTGATCATTAGGCCTGGCCCATTGACACTCCCGGAACGCCCCCTTCTTCGCGCTCTCACACCCGCACGGGGATGCGATGCGCGGTTCTCTTCCCTTGCGCTTCTGGACCTCAGTACCCCGAGCGACTCGCCGTACCCGAGTCCGCTGCGGCAGACGCTTGGGCAGACGGCGCAGTATATCAGGACGAGCACCCCGCCCCCGCTGATTGCCCCAGAGCCCAAGGGTACGACCCACAGTCTCGCTTCCCGTTCTGACCATGGGTAAAACTCATCCTGCCGCAGTCCCGCCCCCGACCACTGTCGTCGAAGCGTCGAAGCGCCTGGCGGCTTGGACGGCCGTCGACCGGCATGTGCTTCCCGAATACAAGGTGCGCCTGCCCGCCGCCTCTCACCTCTCACAACGGGCGCTCATGGCGAATGCAGGTCATTGGCATTGGATCTGGTGCGTAGAGCTAGAGCGACTATGCGGGGAGCGCGCCTGACAGGCGGCAGGCTCGACGGTGCCGTACGTCGTCGAGCGCATTGAACAGCAGGGCAGGGAGAGGAACAAGGACAGGGTGTTCATCCCGACGAGTGCGTCTGCGTGATGTTTGCGTCGCTCTACGCAGTTTAACCGCATGCTGCAGGTTTCCAGTCGAAGGAGCTCATCGTCAGTCACGGGCTGCTGCTCGGCGACGTCGACCAGTACCCTGTCATTGATGTCACGATAGACGGTGCTGATGAGTGCGTTCATTTCACTCTCTACTGTCGCTTGCTTTCACGTCCGGGCCGTCTCGTTCACGAGTCCCTTCCCTTGTTGTCGAGCACCTCGCCAACGTCGTCATGCTGATTGCCTGGTGAACGACAGTACACAGAGCTGGGGCGGCAGGATCTGTCTGCTTGACTCACGCTAGGATTAGCCAACCCTACTATAGGGTCAAGCATGTCTGCCCCAGGCTTTGTATTGTCTTGATCAATCTACTAACATGCGCTGAACAGGGTAGACGAGACTTTGAACTGCATCAAGGGCGGCGGAGCATGCCATCTGCGCGAGAAAGTGCTCGCTGAGGCCGCAGACACGTACGTAGTGGCTCGCTTCAGTCCGCGCTGACTCCCTGACGCACGCACCCTAGCTTCATCGTCGTCGCCGACTACCGCAAGGACTCCGACGTTCTCGGCAAGAACGTGCGGCCTTCCATCCCTCCCTCCCTTCTTCCTCCCCTGCGCTGACCGTGGCTCGCACCCACCCACAGTTCAAGCAAGGCGTGCCCATCGAGGTCGCGCAGTTCGCGTACGCGAAGGTGCTGCAGAACGTGCACCTGATCGGGTCGCCCGAGGCGCGGCTGCGCATGGCGAAGGCGAAGGCGGGCCCCGTGGTGACGGACAACGGCAACTTTGTGATCGACGCGCCGTTCCCGGAGGAGATGATGCGGGAGCCGTACACGCTGCTCACGCGCCTCAAGATGCTCACGGGCGTCGTCGAGGTCGGCCTGTTCTGCCACATGGCCAAGGCGGCGTACTTTGGGAACCAGGTGCGCCGTTGCGCGGTGGTGTTGTTCGAGACAGGGGCGCGCTGCTGACGGCGACGTGATTGCAGGACGGAAGTGTGACGGTAAAGTGGCACGACGGCCGCATCGAGAGCGTGGATAGCGGGTCAAGCCTGGTTCCCAAGCCCGCGCACAAGGTCGCGCTGCAAGAATCGACGGTGGCGGAGCCTTGAATTTGAGATCGCATGCGGTGGTCAGAGATGAGGGCGATTGCTTGCCCGAGAGAGCTATAGATGTCTAAAGGAAGGGCCGTAAAGTGTATCTAGTTGTAGGATACGACGTGATAAGATAAGTACCGGCTACGCGCCGTGTGCATCTGGGCTTTTATGTGGGCGTTGAGATCGGCGCGGTGACAGCGCGCATTGATCCGGGCCGGTGTGTCTCGGCTATGTCCGCGCGGGTGTTCGCCTTTGACGTGACTGTCTATCCTCTTTGACAACGGACTGCAGACTTGATTTGTTATTCGAAGCTACTACTGGGCTGAACCCCATCGCAACGCGTGGCACCAGGCACAAAGGCGACGCTCGCACAGGTCTTTGTGGTGGTGGCGGCCACCACCACCATCGTCAAAGCGCGGATCTGGCATCTAGGCGCGCTACGTCGCCCATTGCACCCCAGAATTTCAGAATTCCAGCAAATGCGCGCGATATCGGCACTGGGTATGCGTATTCTGGCGGAAGTGCCACTCACGGCCCACGCCCATTGGTAGCTGCAGCCTTCTATGTGGCGGAATGCGTGCACAGCCACCACCACCACCACCACCACCACCACCACTCGGCACGTGCGGACGCGTACCCCCGGTGCCGTACGCTTTGCCAGGTATGCCCATTGTCCGTGGTGATGCCGAGCCGTAATGACCCAGGTTACTGGCATTTCGCCACTGAGGGCCGCCACGAAGAAGCCCCCACCACCGAAGCCTGTCAGCTGTGATAGGGGGGATTTGGGCGCCTAACAGGACAAATTCGGCCCAAAATAGCAAATGTGGTGGTGGTGGGCTGTGCCAATGCGGCGGCTGCGAGATCCTCTCCAGCAGGATGTTGGAATCATTCTGTCGAATACAGCTACAGACCGTGCCGAGCAGTATACGCGATGTTCGGAGGCCGAGCAACCTCCCAGTGGCTCCTCTCGCTCGTCGGGTTTTCCCGCTTGGGCGCTTGACACCACGGGCATTCCTCTTTGGGACCAAGGTAGGCGGGCATTGCCGCTGCCAAACACCGACAAGCATGCTGAATGCCATCGAGGGAAGGCAGGCCAAACAGCATCAAGCAGTTTTTTCATCAAATCGCCATAATCGGATGTCACGTGACCAGGCTTGTGTATATAGGACAAATACGCCACTGGATCTCTTTGGCGTTGTTTTGATGCCCGCCGTACATGTCCAAAACCAATCACGGTCTGAGCACGCGTCCGAAAAAGGGTTAGTGCCCCCTCCATAGACGCCTTGGGCCTCGCCGAGCAGATGGCCTCCGCCCCTGATTTTTCGTATAAATACCCCCCTCCGCCGCTTTGCTCCCCACCACCAAGCGTCCTGCACTCGCCTTTCCCCTCCCCCAGTCAAAGCCAGCCCCTCTCCTACTCTCGCCTCTACCGCGATATCTTCCCGCTATGCCTCGCGCCACCAGCTCAACCCACCGCCACCGCCATTCGCCCGCCCCCTACAGCACCAACCGCGCCGACCGCACCAATGCCCTTGAGCCCACCACCTATGTCGTGAGCACCCTCCTCGCGGACCTATGCTCATACATCGTCTGACCTCGCGTTCATCGCTAGGTAAATCATGTGACCCTCAAATTCCCCCTCCACCAACAACCGCCACCAGGCAAACCCACGGCGTGTTGGTTTTGCGATTTTGAAACGAAGCGTTGGTCTGATCTCCAACGGCATGTCGCAAGACATGCACTGAACAAGAGCGAAGTGTGAGTGTTCAGTGGTATGCTTCGTGCTCAGCGACTAACCGTGGCCCTACAGCATGTTAAGTTGTGATGTCTGCGACACGAAGATGCTACAAGCAAGCAACATTACGAATCATATGAGACAGCAGTACGTCCCACTGTGATGCTCGGACCCGACGTCGGTGCTGATGATCCGTGTTCCTAGTACCGGGGAAGTACTCAAGTGTCAGGAGCTGCTCGAGAATGGCGAGCCATGCAACTGGGCGAATACCGATGCTCCCGCCTTCCTACGACATCGCGAGCGTGATCACGAAATCATCCCCAAGGGCAGAATGAAAGCTCAGGAGAACGGCGCGGTCAAGTCTGAGAAGGGGCGCAGCGCTCGCAAACACAAGCCCTACTCCAAGCGGTCGTCCCGCAAAGCCGCTGCGTCCAAAAAGGACGACCCCAACACAGGTGCCGACATCACCAACGTGCAGGGCGCGAGCGGCCTCTCGGAGCTGGCTACAAACCTCCAACAGATGTCGCTGGCCACCTACCAACATGCGATGGCGCCGCAGGTGGTGGACCCCTTCGACCCGGAGGTGCTCGCCGCGCTCGAGAGGCTGCAGCTGCAGCAGCCCGCGCCGCACCCTGCGGCCTTCTACGGCCAGGAGCCCTCAGCGGCAAAGGGAGAGGTCTCGTCGCCCTCTTTCGAGGTTTATCCTGTGCAGGACCTCCAGCACGACGTCGCGCCCTACGGCTGGAGCCAGACCACCCAGCCCGAGGCCGCCCCGCAGGACCCCTTGACCCTGGCCTGTGAATCATGGTTTCCCGCGCCCGAGGCCTCTCTCGAGCAGTACGCCGCGACGTATGGCGCGTACGAGGCCGCTGCGCCCTACGGGCCCCAGGACGCCTTCGAGATCTTCGCGCCGGCGTACCCCGCGTACGATGCGCCCGTGTCCTTCGCACCCCAGGCCCCTCTCGAGGACTGCACACAGGGGCACTCTGCGTACCTGGTCGCCCCGCCGATGCCCGTAGCCGGCTCTGCCTGGTACGCTGCGCCCGCCGCGACGGGCTCCTGCTTCTACCCGCCGCAGCCCGAGTTCTGCGCAACGTGGCCGTCGGAGCTTCTTGATATCCCGGCTGGTATGGGCTTCGAGCAGCCGAACGTCGAGGAGGCGCCCTTCGAGGAGCCGGCGTCGCTGTCGTCTTCCCTCGACTTCCTGGGGTTCAACTTCAACGCCGACCTGACCTTCGGCTTCCTGAACTCGGGCGGCTTCTCCGCGCCCCTTGTCTCTGGCATGTTCTAATTCTCTCTCTTTCGCTCATCACTCCCCGCCCTGTTTTTGTCTTTGCCCTTCTGTCTGCTTTCCTCTGCTTGTTTTGGTCTCTGCTCGTCTGCTCGTCTGCTCTTTCGTCTCAGCCTTCACGCAATCCCTTCCCTTTGACTTCGTTTTCTCAAGAACCCTTTCTCATCGAGTCTCCGGCTCCTATACCCCTTCATCGAGCCTCGCCTCCTATACCCCATTCAATCGATACCCAGATACCCACCCCTCCGTGCCTATACCCGCCACTTGCTCTCCGAGCAGTATACCCGGCTCTTGCACGTTCTCTCGGCCGCCCTTGCTGGCCCCTTTGCTCTTCGTCAGGGATTGCGTGAACGGCTCTTAGATCTAGATCTCTAATACATATACAACACTAGACACCTCGCCCCTGGAACTCAGCTTATTTGACCTTCGCAGCTACCATACTTGCTTTCGCGCGTTATTATCGCTCTCGGATGTATCTTTACGGACGGATTATTGGAATTATCAGCCAGCGTCGCTGCATATCTGTCTTGCTGGTGTGCACTGCAACGAGGAATATCCCTGAAGTCTAGACGCCGCATTAGCCGCCGAGTACGATGTGGTGGAGGCGGTGCCCCCTATCCTTCGGGCGGAGCTCGGTGAAGAAGCACGGTGGCGGCGCACGCATTGGTCTCAGGAACGGCTGCCTCGTGCATCAAAGCAACATGTCATTGCCACGGTGGCGTCGATACCGCTACATTACATACAAGTGGGCCCGTTCCGCCACCAAACCCTAGCGCTGAAGCCCAAGGAACGCCTCTCAGAGAGAGTAAATTCTGATGAGGAAGGCTCGCGTCAGCACCCGGCGGCAGGAAAGGACAAATGGCGACAACGCACTCTTCGTTCAGCTCGATGCCGCCGACCGTCTCGTAGAGCAATTCGTCCAGCCCGTCGATGGCTTCGCGCACGACTTCGCCTAGCGCCAATGGTCCGCACGTGCCGACGAGGACGCCGCGCGGCTTCGCGCGCGTTCCTGCTGCGGCCTGGCGGGCCTTGGCGCGTTCGACGAGATCGGCCAGCCGACAAGGGATGTTCGGGTGACCCGAGTCCAGTGTCATACCTGCAGGCAGGTCGAAGGCCTTGAGCGAGTGTCCGGCTGTCGGCGCGCGTGTAAAGAAGACAGAGATCTGCAGCGCCGTAGGGCCTGCTGCGCTCTCAAGCAGCAGCGAGGAGAAGATAGACGCGAGCGGAATGAGGGAGTCTAGATGCGACGTGAAATTCCTTGAATGGAACTCGCGAGTAGTGCCTTACCGGGGTATTTGACACACCAAATCAGGTCGACGACAGCGACGCTGCTGGTGCCTCTTGCAGCCTTCTCCAGTAGTTCTTCTACGGACGACAGTGCGTACGAAATCCCGCTGCCTCCGACGACAAACAGTGCCCCCGAGAAGCTGGAAATCACGGTGTTTCCCGGACCGCCTGAGGAGCGAGGGTTGAGCTCACTTCGATGTTTAGATAGTGATAGTGATGGCTTTACCGTATGGTCCCTCCACCATGACCTTGACGGTGACATTCGAGCCTTCCCCGAACGGCGACCCAGCAGCAATGTTGTACAGCCGCTGCGTCCATCTCCCTGTGTTCTTGGCCAGTATGACGAGACCTTGCTGCGCCGTCCCCATGCTCGCACTTGCAATCGTGAACGGATGGGTCTCTGCGCAGCCGTGCCAACCCATGCCCGTGGAGAGCACGCGTAGCCGTACGTGCTGGCCTGCGCGCCATCCTGCATTGAGCGTTGGAATTTGAAGAGACGTCATGTCAAGCTCTGGCAGAGCCTGGAGATTCGCCGCGCAGATACGGGTCTTCGCGAAACGCAGTAGGAGGTCGACCATGTAGATACCAGCGCCCACGAGAACATATGGAAGCGCGTCGCGCATGTGAAAGCACACCTAGGTGCAAAATATGAGTGCGGCATATACAGCGATCATCGTGGACACCTACCGCAACCAGAAAGAGTATGAACGCGACGACATGTGAGACGAAGAAGACGTTGTATGCTCGTTGACGCCATATGGCAAGGGAGAAGAAGAACAGAACATCGACACATACGAGCGCAACAATACCCCAGATGTAGCGCGGTTGCTCTATATGCCTCGTGAACTTCCCCAAGATTGTCCAGCGGTAAACTATCGCAAATGTGAGCGCGGACACGTCGAGAACAAGCAACACCGACTGTATCCTATGGCATGGACGTTGGCCGCTATCACAAGCAGTCTTCCCGTGAAGCGATGGATGTAGTTCATCTGCAATAATTTGTCAGTGCAACGAAGATGAAGCTAGAGGTATTCTGGACTTACATGGTCCCACCCGATGCCGATGAGCATACTGATGATGTTGTTCTTCGTAGCCAGGGCGACTACGAACGGGATCTGTGAGACAGCCACGTACGCAGCACGTATTTGGTTGGTGAATAAGCTGTCCCTGTACAGCCCAGCGAACAGGAGCAGCCCGAAATAAAATGTCAGAAGCATTGTACCGCCAAGATGGATTCTGCCGAGGAACCGGATACGCAGAAATGCGGTGGTCGTCCTGAGTACTGTGGGCCACGCGCGAATGTGTTGCGGGACGAAAGCATTAGTGCGCTGCTCCAATTTACCAGAGTGTGCCCTTTCCACAAGGTCGGCGGATGACTCGCTCGTCTTCATCAAGCTAGGACTAGAAGCGACCGTCCTAGCCACGGGATTTCTTGCTGGAGATCATGTTATATGAGGACAATGCGAAATGTGGTTACACTTACATAGGAAGTGTCCGCCGCCTCTCTCGTCGGGACTCAGTAGGCGAGCAAAATAGCGCGGGGATTGAAAAAGTGTGCAAATGGCAATAAAGCAGAGTATAAAGATGTCGACCCAAAAGACAACGTTGGCACTCTCCGCTTTTGGCACAGCCGAATGTTGGAGAGCATCGAGGCTAGTTTCTCTGCCGCTAGCAAAGTCCATGATAAGTGTAGATTCAATCATGAGAGATCGTGAAAATATAGTTCGTTAATGTCGTAAGTTAGAAACACAGCAAGAAATGAGATGAAAGAACATCATCCCCGGGACTCGGAGGAGCCTGTACCATTGTCAGCCCCTCCGATCTGGAACATGGGCTCAGAGTCTTGCCCAGCGGTACCAAGGTAGGTTCTGAATAAGACTGAAAGACGGTTTCAAATGAATAGAACTGGGGTAATCCATGGCATCCACCATATTATGCTCATCCGTGTGCTTAGTGCAGAGCGGTGTCCGAGCGGTGTATGCGGTCGCGGTAGAGTCGTTCTCGGCGCGTGCGATTGGCGCGGTCACGTGATGAATGGCCAGGCAGGGCGTCTCACTTTCTTGTCTGATCCCAACGTCTCGCAGTACGTGCCCCGCTGGCAGCAAGCACAATCAATTGCTTACTTACGCTGTACTCTCTTTCCTATGCCGAAAACGAAAGTGGATAATCAGCGTTCTTCCAATTTGAACTACCCGCTGTGAAGTGTGCTGGGTCAATATGTGACCGATGCGCCGATGGGTCCACGTCGATTACCACCGCACAGCTGCTCGATGAAACTGTCTGCTACGCGTAGTATGTATTTCCTTGCATGTATGTGCAGCCCTTTCTGACGACGGTGCAAGTAGGCGTCCCGGTTCCGAGCTAATGGGGACAAAGTAACTGACAACATTGTGTCCCGTGCCGATCCTTCTTCCCACATGCAGCAGTGCATAATAAGACGCCGTTGTGAGTATCGCAGCCTTTGGCTCTCGATTGAGCTACCTGGAGTACTTGGGAACTGAATGATGCTCTCTTAAACCTAATTTATGTACAGCTTTCAAGCGCTTGCGGCGTTGATCACCGCGACCAAGTTCTGGTGCCTAATTACGACCTTAAGTTCACACTGCTCTATAGCTCTACAGTGAACGAGACAGTATGCTGCTGTCCTTCCCCCTTGATATCTCTCTGTATGTACTCTCACTCCTCTCCATACGTGATTTGCGCTCGCTCCTGCTAGCATCTCGCGGCGCACGTTCTCTCATTAATGAGAATGAACAGACCATATATCATCAGGCGGCCACTTTGCACCATCTCGTGTCACCGGAGGCTTCACTCGAAGATATAAAGTTGAAGGAATCCAAAAGGGATCCATGACTGGGCGATGTGGAGAGCTGGAAGGAATTGTGTACGTATTCAAATTGCGACCTGAGTGCTCGAGTTGCAGGTTGATGATATCGAGTAGGCAAGCGGTCAATGGTACTAGACAACAACTGGGCCGGGCGTGGATTTGTTCTGGAAGGAGGGTATTGGTCGCAGGATGGGATATTGGGCTTCCGAATCGATGAAGAGCAGCTGTCTGAGGTATTTCTGGCGTTTCCCAGCAGACTCCGAGGCATAGAGATCTGGCGGCGCACCTCAGACGTCTCCGTCGACACCTCATCGCATTCTGACGTACATGCCCATTCGACCCCCATCAAGCTATCACCTGCTGAGGCGCTTGAGTTCGAGTTTGAAGAGGCACGATCCACGGCCGCAGAATTTCCGCTCAGACACTCCGAGGAAGGCCTGCGTGGAAGGTACACACCACACGCATGCATCGGCGCTCCACCGAACTTTGCTCTTGCGTCGATCTTGGAATGTGTTGTCATGGATCTCGATGTGACGGAGAGCTACATCTCCGTGTGCTTCCCCTCGGCCGTCGTGATTGTACCCCGCTGTGAAGAGGTGAAGCCTGGCACAGAGGATGATTCTAAGACGACGAGAATTCTAGTGGTTGCAGAAGACAGACCGCCACAGTTGTACCAAGAGATCGGGATGGAATCGGGGAAACCACCTGGCGTCAGCCGTTCGTGGGTGGCACCAGAGACGAGACACCACACAGGGGTGAGCCTGACCTGGGTGGCCGGTGCAAATGCCCTGGCAGAAATGGAGGTCGCACCTCCTCGGGAAGGAATACTCACAGGCGACCCTCGTGCATTTTACTCTCCGTTCATAGCAGGTGGGTCTAAGGCGTTACTTTAGGCAACGCAGCGCTGACGCTTCTCAGCACGGTTCTCGCCCGACGGAAGGCACCTGGCCGCGATCAACGCCTTTGGTCTGTTGTACCTTGTCCTCAACTTCACGCGTGTCGGCCACGAGATTGTATCCTTCTCCGACATAGTGAGGCACGTATACTTCGGACAGCCGTTACGGCATATCGTTAGGAATGGGCAACCAAATCGACTTGTTGTACAGGCGGTGAGGGCTCACTCATCTGTGATTTTACTGTCGCTGACTTCGACGCTAGATCTCGTTTTGCGTGTCGTGGACTTTGGCGACCCGGTCCCATTCGGACACACCCGCCGATCATACCGAGCAGTGACTTGCAGGTAACCCGCACCGCTCTCTGGACGATATGGGATCCATCGTTGCTGGGACGTGTGGTGCGCCAGCGCGCGCCGCATGATGGCCATCACCTTGATGATCAGGTAGAGGAGGGTGGGGTGCCTCGGATGTGTAAGCTTTCATAAGAGTTCCATCATCGTCTGAGGCTAATGGGAATGAGGTACAGCAGGGTAAGAATCTATTTGTTTCGTCAGATTCGCACCTAGTTTCTGATAGACGGTGGTCTCATGGAACTCTGTGATATTACTACCCACCAAATTGAAGCTCTGTTTCATGGTACTAGTTTATCGCGCCCCACTGCGCGGGTTGCGGACAGGCCCAAGCATCGCAATAGCTTGCTTCATTATTTGCCCTATTCTGTTGGATAAATTTCAACTTGAATCACGGTGATTGTCTCATAACGTGAACAGTTCAAAACGCACTCTGGATACTAGGCTAATACCCCGTGTGATAATACGTATGTTACGTTGCCTGCGGCACTCCCCGCATCTCAATCACCTCATTCTTCCTTCGAAGCCAACATGCTATAAGTTGCCGATACAACTGCTAGACCACCTGTGAGTTCTACATCATAGAAAAGATCAGGAACAATGGTGATCGCACCCCTTCTAGCACGTCATACATCACCAAGCACAGCACCTTGGGTGCTTGTAACTGATGCCAATAGACACGTTGGCAGCGCCACGGCTCATCGCCTGTTGGATGGTGGTTTAGTGTGCGAGGCACTCTTTGTGCCCTGCCGAAGACGCTACGTATCCGCAAGGGGTTTAGCACATACAGCGACAGGTTTCAAGCTATTGAGGTAGCTCATATCGCTGCCCCTTATACTTTTGCGTCTGCAATAAAAGGTAAGGTTGACGCACCCTTTCTCTAACCTTCTCACAAAACTTCCTCTTCTCTGACATTCTGCAGACATCATCGCGGTCATCCATATTACATCCCCGGTGATCACAGTACGTACTGGCAGTCAACGGTACGCTCAATATCCTCCGCGCCCCAATGATTGAGTCCAGCGTGCACCACGTCTACTTATGGGCACGATTGCGTCGTCCTTTTCACGGCTAAGGGTGCCACAAGACATATCACTATCATGGATGAGCGGAATGATGTCTCAGACGAGCTGGCGTGCTCGTTACCCCCGTCCGATCCCTCCACATATATGCATGCAGCAAGGTCTGGCAGAAAAGACAGCATGGGGGTTATAAAACGAGGAATATCCGTGATGGCGTTTATATGCGAGCAGTGTTTTCCTGAACACCGTGTCCGGCGCAATACAAGATGACCAAGATGCTACCCGCCTTCGCGTACGGCCTGATTTACAACGTGTTCACAGGCCCTCATTCTCGGTCATTTGTTCGACTTTGAGGCCGCCTGCACGATCGTGAAATGCATGTACATCTATAATGATGTCCTTCAAAATTCTGATCCTGCTGCTTCCCTGTTCGTACGCGTGTGTGATGTCGCGAACCTGTGCGCCTGCCCAATTAACCCCCCGGAAGCACGCGGACGCGCCTGACCACTGTCGGCGAAAAGGTATCTCTTGCGCAGATCACAGACATGCGGATAACGTATACAGACAGAAAAGTGTCTCTTAATATTGTGTATTTGGCGTTTGCCCAAAGCAACATCTTCTAGTAGTACACGTGAACCAAGCGACTCTCCATGGACGGTGGCGCTCGCTGGAGGATGCTGTCTTAACTTACGCGATTCATCTAGTCGAGAAGGAGATGGTGGGATGGGACGGAAACTGATGGTGAGTACTAGGATATTGACTGTGAAGACGTTCAGGGTTTGAACATACCTCTCCTGTTAGGCATCTATCGGCGCTATCGGCGTTCCCAGCCTGCAGCGCCTGCAGTGCACGACGATGTGCGATCATATAAAACGCTCTACGCTAACGGCTAGGCCTTACAGGTTCTATATTCCTCTATTGTAGAAGGTCCCCAGACTGACAGTTGAACATGTAAGCAGCCCGCATACCTCGATTTGCGCATCCAATACATGCCACAGTCGCTGTGTTGAAGTTCGTCTGAGACCCAAAACGAGAACAAGCCACGAAAGTATATCGCCTCTGCCTGAGCTCTGTCCAACGCGTGAGGAACGTACAGAGAGGCTCGCGCAAGATATGCAAGATATTACAAACAACACCAAATATGATGGCGTGCGCCCACCACAATCCCACGTTCCAACACGTTATGCTCGCTGTGCTTCTTTTGCGAGTATCGTATAGGTATGTAATACGGGCTCATATTGCATGGTGAAAATGTGTTTCCGCTCACGAGATCCTACACATGTTCTAGTGAATAGGGTTTGCCAATGCACGCCATGCCAATACAGGTATTAGTACCGGAAGTTGCAGCATGCTTCTCAGAGCCAAGTATGTGGGCATTTCGCATCTGGGCCCGATCAAGACCGCTTGCACCAGATACCTAGGCTAAATCGCTGACTTAAAACTCTCCCCGTAGGTCACTCGAAGAAGTCGAACTTGTCACCTTGAGTCAAGGTTCGACCACACGAGCGCTAATCGAAGTCGCCTCACATTGTCCTTGAGTATGGGCGGCGATCTTCGTCGTTGTAAGCTCAAGATCTCCGTTGCCCAACAAGGTACTAATACACCAGCGCTTTCAGGTGTGTGGAATACCCTGTGCAGTATGCTGAGATCCGAATATTGCCCTTCTTTGTCTGGGCACAGTAGGCATGAGAAGTCTAGACGGCACATCTTCAGGACAACGACAGCGCCCCGAAAGTCTAGAGCTACGTACGTCTTCTTGAATACTCGGTGCTCGAATGGCCTCGCATTGTATCTCAGAAATCGGCAGCAATGTACTGAGTTCATCCATCTAGTAGCACAGCAAACTGGCAGTGACGATCCTAGTCTGGACATTTGACGGACTCGTCAGAACCTATTACTTCTTACCATGGTACCCCGGGACAAGGTGAATGCAGCCTCTGTGCAATGAAGTACAGGAATCTCGACTTCCTCTTTCATGTGCGCGCAGAGTTACTAACGGAACATATGTTTAGATACAGTGTTGTGACAAGGTGTATGTATTAAAGTCACTGTGAATTCTCTGTCACACTGACTAGCGATATATCATATAAAGTCGGGTGGTTTTGACACTAACAGCAGACCTCCTACGAGACGCGCACCATGTCCCAGAAACCTCTTCAATTCGAGCGTGGAAATATCCATTGGATGGCGTACTTCAAGCTGATGCGATTGCACAAGTTTCCTACAGGGAGCATAGTCGTGTTCTGGCCGTGTGGTACGTGCATACAGATGGTCTATGTACCTTCATCGTATTTATGTATCCGGCTCTTTGACAGCTTGGGGGGTCATTATGAGTGCATCTATTACGGACATGAAACCACCTCAGGTCGCGATCCAGCTAGTGCTGTACCTCACTGGTAGCACCATTCGTCACAGCGCCGCGTGTATCTGGAACGACATATGCGATCGTGAATTCGATCGTGAAGTCGGTGCGCACATATGCCCAGACAGATATCAGTGGTAGTAACGCGTCTCATAAAGAACGCTGCAAAACACGGCCTTTTGTTGCCGGGACAGTTTCCATGACCGGGGCGGTAACGCTGTTGATATCACAGCTTGCGCTTGGTATAGGCCTTCTGGTATATGCCGGACCTGTCGCGTAAGTTGCGCAGCAAGCGAAATATGAACCCTGACTGCGTCTATGCCCCTCACTGATCCGGTTTCGTCAGCACGCGCGTCGGCCTATTCGGGTTAGTATTCCTTGACTTTCCCTATCCTCTCATGAAGCGATGGACTTGGTGGCCTCAGGCATATCTTGGTGAGTCGTATATGTATAAACCTTCCCACCTGTATTCACGCCGACAAGGTCTTGCCATGACGTGGGGGCTTCCCGTTTCATGGGTCTCCATCGTCGGTCACATGGATTGGACAGTGGTACCTGTTCTCTTCCTCGGCGGTGTCAGGTGTGTCGGGCACTACCCACAATGCGTTTGAGACTGATGGGACGCAGTTGGACTATACATTACGATACGATCTACGCCTGCCAAGACCGCCGTGATGATGTCAAGGCCGGCGTAAAATCCACTGCGGTGCTGTTCGAAGATCATGTCAGGCCAATCCTGTCCTGCTTTGCCGCATTCTTTGTGGCCAGTCTCGCCTTGGCCGGCGTACAGAACGCCCAGGGTCCCCTTTACTTTGTCATGACAGTCGTGGGCACGGCCGGGCACCTTGCCTGGCAGTTGGCCACGATCGACTTTGACGTGAGCGCGGATTGCTGGAGAATGTTCAAAGTAAGCGAGCCTGTCCCTGGGATTAACTTCGCAACCGGGCTGACTTATATGGTAGGCAAACGGAAATCTAGGCTACATCATATTATCAGGAATGCTTGCAGATTATCTGTATAGGTGTACGGATATGCTGGGATGAGTAGCAAGAGGAAGTGAATGTTTGTCCCTTCATTTGTTATCTTGACTCAGTGATTGGAACCCTCAATCTATCGCGGCGATGTGGATGATATACTCCTTCTCTATGTTGTTGAACAGATGCTTCCCTTGTGACGTCTCTCATAATTCAACGAACTCTTCTAAGCGTGATACTTGAAATTCAAGGCCGCTGAGATTCCGCGTTTGAATATTTGGATCGGAGTCTGTGGTCTTAAATCATCATGAGCTCAGAATGTCTGCCAACTTCGTTAAAACCCTCTACATACGGACTAGCTTTTGACTCAAGTATTTCGTCGGTTATGAGACCTGGTCCACTGAGTATTATTGCTGGCTCTTCAGCACCTCTTCTACTGTCCTGCCTTTTCACGCCGCGACGATACAGGTATGATGGTCATTTGTCTTCTCTTCATTAGTCGAGGCTACACTAGGAATCCGAGGATCAGGGAGTAACGGCGCTGTCATAATTCCTTGAACCCATACCTGTGCGAGACCTCGGCTTTTGTAGCCGTTGTATTTTGTACGAGACCTCTCTGTATCAGCGACCGTTGCAAATTGGCAATAGCGCCGGCGTGCGAGACGCGTGCCTGCCTGCGGATAGACGAGTTTCAGTCCTCCGCCTTAGGCGGCGGGGTCACCATTCATTCACATGAACAAAACGTAAGGTCTTCTGGATCCCCTAGGTGCTTTCTGGTCGTGCTCTCCACACCCCGTAAGAAGTCACTTTCCGCAGCGGACGTGCCCGGCCTCGTTGCTTTATAGTTGCTATCGTGATGTCAAAACCACGGCCTTGACCTATTATGTCGCGGACAGTGCCGCGCGGCTCTTGTACACAGAGAATGTGAGCACATCTCAACCGACTTGATCGAGAATGAGCATGAGGGCTCCTCTTCTCTCACAGGCGTTTTGTCGATCGCCGCGGACGATGGATTGCAATCTTCGAGACACCGTATCGGAGTACCCCAGCATCACGTGTAGAGGCCCGAGCCGGAGAAAGGACGCAGTACGCGAGAGCGTTTGTTGAGACTGAAAGTATTTATGCTGACAGAAAACAACGGGACGTACACTAGTACGAGTAAGGCTGGGTCTACCTACGGAAACATCTGAGATGCCACAACTTTCCTTGTTGCAGACATGAGCTTCGAGGCACTATTCATTCACGAGGGTAAAAATAAGTCTTTCTTTCTGACAAAAAATCACGTAAGATATCATATGATTGGGAACTACCTAGTTCAGTGCTCATCTCCCGCATGGAACCATTCTGGAGCAATATGGACTGGCTTACTCAGAAATGCCATTAGATGCGTTTACGAGTCCTGAAGTTATAAATGGGCGGCGGGAAGGACGTGGCATCGCGTCGGTAGTGACGGGCCGTCACATTTGGTACGTAAAATGGAATAATTCTGTGACCCTCGTATAGTGTTCATCGTTGTGACGTACAACAATCGACCAATAACGGGCTTGTGATTGCTAAGAATATGACGTCTTGCTCGTAAACAAGGTCATGCAGACGAATCAGAAGATGTCGCTGCTATGCTCAGTAACTGAACGAGTTCGAAGACAAACCCCGCATCGGCAGTTGCCGAAGGCCACATCACCGCATACTATTGGATGGTTCATCCGGCCCACGCACCCTGATGTATTAACTTCGCCGCTGAGATGAGCGAAGCGCTACATCTTATAATAGGATCTTAGGTTCAAGCCTCGATGCTTTACAGAACACAAGGCTTGACGACCTCACGCGTCTAGATCCGAACTTACCTCCAGTTTGAGAAATTACCGTGGCTGTTTGTGGCACAATCTCACAGGAGAGAAAAGGACTCGGGCATCTGCTTCCTCTTTGAGGTTCGTGTTTTCACTTCAGGTGCCCTTCACTCTCATCAGATCAGTTTGAAACCTTATCCTTGGGGTACCTATTCGGCCCTGACAGCAGGTTATTTCCGCTATGATCACAAGCTGTGAAGTCGGCGCTTGGTCTCACATCGGTGGTTACTGCTTCGCTAAGTTCCTGCCGATTAACCGAATGTCAGCCGCGGAAATTGACATCTCGTCACACCGTAACTGTAAGATGGCTTCATTGGTGATGAGCCTACCTGCTCAGGGCGTGTCAGACCGAAAGGAGGAGGATTAGGGGTCGGCTTTTAAGACACACTGGCAAGTATTGCCCTGTCGGATCAGAAGCGAAGGTGACAGTGTGAATAGTCTGCACTGCTTGCAACAGAGACTCCAATGTTGTGTCTGCTACTCACATCTCTCAATTGCAATCAATCAGAGAGATAAGCTCAACACCGAAGACGTTCTCTACCCAAAACGTTTAAGGCTGATCCACCGCGACACAGAACGCATCATTCAAGTGGCATTGCTGTGTGAACGGCACAATCAACGAAACTACGATCGGCTCAAGACGCTGTAAGTGGCGATGTTGTATAAAAGGCTGTCCGACACACCAACTTACGCACCTCCTCAGGATACACAAGTACTATGACTAGACCCCCCTCGCACGCTGTCAGTGATGACTGGTCAACATATCTCAAGCTAATGAGGCTACACAAGTTCCCTGCAGGAAGTATACTTGTGTTTTGGCCGTGTGGTGAGTGAACGCCTTCCACGTAGCTGTTATGTCTTGATGTCGGCTCTCTTACAGCATGGGGAGTCACTATGAGTGCATCTATCACGCATATGAAACCATCCCAGGTCGCCACTCAGCTTGTGCTGTATTTCATTGGTAGCACCATTCGTCACAACGCCGCGTGTATATGGAATGACATATGCGATCGTGAATTCGATCGTGAAGTCGGTATGCACACATACCCAGGCACATATCAGCGGTAGTAACACGTCCCATACAGAACGCTGCAAAACGCGGCCTCTTGCTGCCGGGACGGTCTCCATGACGGGGGCGGTAACCCTGCTGATATCACAGCTTGCGCTTGGAATAGGCCTGTTGTTATATGCTGGGCCCGCTGCGTTAGTTCTTCAATGGGAAGCTACCGTAATGTGTCTGTTGCTTACCCGGTTCTTTCAGGACGCGAATGGGTTTGATTGGGCTGGTATTCCTTGACATGCCCTACCCTCTTATGAAGCGTTGGACTTCTTGGCCGCAGGCATTTCTCGGTATGATATTCGCCACGATCATCCGCCCTTGTCTCAAACTTGAATAGGTCTTGCCATGACTTGGGGACTTCCTGTTTCGTGGGTTTCCATCGTTGGTCAGATAGACTGGGACGTGATTCCAATTCTTTTCCTCGGAAGCGTCAGGTGAGATCGGTACCATGAATATATGTGTTATCAGCAAACTAACAGAATGCAGTTGGTCTATATACTATGACACAATATACGCCTGTCAGGACCGACGCGATGATATCAAAGCGGGTGTTAAGTCCACCGCAGTCTTGTTCGGAGACTATGTCCGGCCGATTCTATCCTGCTTCGCCATGCTCTTCGTTGCCAGCCTCGCCTTCGCCGGACTGCAGAACTCTCAGGGCCCGTTGTACTTCATGATCACTGTCTTTGGCACCGCAGTTCACCTAGCATGGCAACTGGTAACAATTGACTTCGATGTGGGCTCACAGTGCTGGAAGATGTTCAACGTGCGTCTCTTGCTCTGATGTTACATTATGCCAACTCACTAGTACGACAGGCGAATGGTGATCTCGGCTATATCATATGGGGAGGGATGCTGGCGGATTATCTGCATAGGAGCGCAGCAGTCATGCAGTGAATGTCGTGTGAAATTAAAGATATAATTGCCATCACATGATCGTACCTGACCATTGAATGGGCTACGGACCTACGGTCAGCGCTGTCCACTTCATTGTGCATCGCCTCAGATGTGGTTCCTGTTTCTTGATATTCATCGTCCGGGATGTGACATCGCTCGGATCCCGTTGTTTCTGTCGCCTGCGCGACTGTCAGCAACATACTGGAAGTAGGTCCGCTCCGTGATTGTCGCCAATTGCTCGTATAGCTAGCAAATTACGAAGCTGATGTGTTCAATGTGTTATCGCATTGGCATTCTGAACTGCGTCCTTCCTGATGGGTGTATCTTTGTTCTAGAGTCGCTCCGACACGTTATTTCCACAAATGGCTAGAACCTGAGATGGACTCTAGTATGTTATGGGGGCTGACAGGCCCAATTTGATTAATCGTGGTGCTTCTAGCAAGTACTAGGATCATACGATAAGCGCAAATGGCATGTATTCCTGCGCATCGCAGCATCATCCGGCCCGCAAATGCGAAATAAAAACAGACTCTGTGTGCACATAGCAGTTTCGGTTATCTGCCTACTACACCACTCACTGGTTTGGGTTTGGTTTCAAAGAAAACAGATCATTGTTACAAAAGTGCGTAACAGGGCGAGTTCCGATGGAAACACTGCTGAGCGTCGTAATTAACTGACTTGTACACTGAACAGAACTAAGCACTTGTCATGAAACACCACAGATGCTGTGGAAACTCTGTACTGAATACATTTCAGGCGCCATCCTTGACAGACACCCACGACGGGCGCGACGTAATGTCCTTCCACCATCTGGGCCTAACGTTGGCATCCTCAGTAATGTATAGGAGGTATCTGCACGCACCTGGCAACATTCGGTCGGGTCTCAGACCCAAGGTCAATGCGCATCATGCCGAGCATCGAGCCATAGGGGATATGAAATAAGTCCGCCAGAGACACCTCCTGAAGAGGTGCTACGTGAGAGGCGCTCTCGGGGACATCCAGACAACTCACCTCGCCGGCAAGGTACTTCGTCTTCGAGAGGATGACCTCGTATACATCCAATTTGGCGCCGAGTTGCTGCGTAATCTGTGCCACTAGCGCTTCGTTGGTCTCGCCAAGTCCCCTGCGTCTACAAGATAGGTGAGCCTTTGCCCAGGGCAGGGTCTTACAGAAACCCACTCACGGTTTGACTAATCTTTCAAACGCCAAGGTGCTAGCTAAAGGGTCGAAGTTGCTGAGCTCGATACTGGCGGCTTGCTCGAAGAGGGCCGTCTTCTTCAGGTCTGCCGGGTCAGGCATGAGCTTGTTTCCCTGGTCAGGATACTTGAGGGCGATGTAGCGCCCGATGGCGCGACTCTCGAAGAGCTGGAATCCGTCGTCATCGACAATGTAGGGAACCTGCCCAAACGGTTGATTGGCCAAGTACGATGGACTCTTGTTCTCGTTTTTGGTTAAATCGACCGGGACGAGCTTATAGGGGACGTTCTTCTCCTTGAGTACGAGAGCGACCCGACGAGTGCAGGTGGACAAGGGGAAGCCGTGAAGTTTCAGGACCATCTCGATATAAGTTCTGTAGAAGACTACGGAGTCCAGTTATCGGGTCAGTTAGCAGTAGTGTCAAGTCTTCGGGTCGTTGTCGTAGTGGGGGTTTTGTGCTCGTGGGATCGGAACCCGGGTGTTGTCGACGTTAGTACAGCCTCCTCGTGGACTGAGAGTTCGGGATCAGATTAGATAGAATAGCCCCAGCGCTAGCTGAGACTGGAAGGAGTGAATCGCGAAGAGAGGATCGCGTACCTGGGAGGATTCGTAGACTTTGAGGAGAAGCGAGAGTGTCGCCTAGGATCCAGCAAAGGTTCGAATATTTAGATTAAGAGAATTGTGAATAGCGCGTGGTTCGCTGGCTCGTACAGGCCCATTTCTTCTCCCTATATACCCGTAACCCAGTAGTCTTCACATGAAGTAGTCTAGTACATGCATATCAGTCGTGGTGTGCCGAGAATGAACAGTACCATCGCTAAACATCATGCGATCGCAGGCTATTGTTCGGGGAGTCAGCGTGATGAGTCTCGACTCTATTTACGAACGCGTTGCTCCCCCAACAAGCGGAGGAGGCACGATCACGCGCTCGACCCTATGTCCCGCGCGCAATCCGCGTCGCTCAGGCCGTCCAGAACGGGGGATACAGGGTGAAGAGAGATAGAAAACGAACAAGCAATGTTTCTGCCGACCCTACACGCCTCACGCGCGTGTCTTATCTTATTGTCTTGATATTCGCACGATACGCTGCGCCGATTCCTGCTTGATGCGCACCATCGTCGTTTAGCCATGGAATGCATTGCGTAGTTGTTCGGGAGGCGCGATGTTGACGAGGTGGTCCAGCGAAAGAGACCGAGAAGGCGCGATCGTGGTTCAAAACACGAAGCGCGCGACCTGCGCTTGCAAGACGTCTTCCTGCGGATTTTGCCAGTGAACCACTTGGCCCTACCACATCGGTTATATAACACGTTTCATCGTGGTTCTAAGAAGCACGACGAAAAAGGTGTTCGACAACCACCGATGGTGCGCTGACGAGCTTTGCGAGAAGTGCCGACCGAATGCGTAAGCCCCATCGGATAGACCAGACGATCCGTGTCCTCCATGGCAGAGGGCTTCCTTCCTGAAAACGCCCTTCGTTGGGAAATAGTAAGGTGCACAAAACGTTCCCGATTCTCAACTAGTGATCCCTTGCTCTACATTCTCTTCTGGAAGGACGTATGGCATAGTAGGAGTTGAATACATCATTAGAAGGACCACCCAACGACTAGCATCAAATGTTGATGGAGCGAGTCGACAGCTGTGTGATTAGCGCTGAATAACCAGGTAAACACATCTCACAGTCTACGGAGTACTTCCTTAAACCTTGTTTTCATATCGCAAGCATTGCAAAAAAGCGTATGAGAGCAGCGAGTCAGCAAGAAGAGACATTCTGAGGCATTGAGCACATTCCAAGAAGTCGCGAATGGGGGCACTGCGCCGCGCGGAAATTCGGCGTCCACTCCGGAAAGCGCCGAAGTTGCGAATTTCTGTGAATCTTTCTCAATCACCTCCGCCGCTTCGACCGCTAGGTTCAGACTCAGAGCAATACGTATAGAGCATCAGCTCTCGAATCCGGGCCTTTAGCGGACATTCTCAAATTCATAGAGAACACGACAATGCTGTAAAGCCATCATGCTCCCGTGTTTCCGAACTCGCCTACGGTCAGAGCATATTTCTCTTCCGATGACGGCGGATGTTCTTGTATTCCCTTGCGATTGCTTATCCCCTCCGACTTTCTTTGCCTCGTTACATCAGCATGCTCATACACCACGCCGGTGACGAGAAAGTGGTCGATCAATGCATGTGGGCCAGTTTGTGTCCCCGGCTTCCTAATATTAAGAAGTACGTGAAGTTTTATTATGTTCGACGGACCGTTTAAACTTTATCTTCCATGTTCTGTCGCACTCTTCTCTTGCCACGTCAAGCAGGTCCAAGATTTGTGACACGTCCAGCCCTGAGCCAAGTATCCCCCCTGACACTTTGCTGGCGTCTCGGCTATAACTATCTATAGGAGCTAGCGCGGTGCATCGCCTTGTGATAACATACTCTGTGTGTGCTCAGGACGCTGCGTATCTGGATCCGAGGTGGTCCTGGCGATTTGCGCCGACGGCTGAGGCGACGATGGGCATATCGTTACGGTGGTTTGCGCGAATACACGAGTGCGAGGGCGACACAGTGCTGTAAATCGCTATCCCCCATCAACGGTTTTGCATCTAGCCCACATACGAGGCTGACTTGATTAAGTTCTACGATATTGGTCTGCACCGCCATGATTGGAAGGCGACCCGTTTGCGACAGCGCGCTGTTAGGCCAAGGGCTCCCACGACACTATTTCTTGAAGGAGCAAAATGTTACATATCACCGAGGAGTCTCGGAACCGCAGCATTCACGTTTGAACGATCCTCCCATGGCTCACATCTCCTATGCAGATGTCCTTGTCGTCGGAGCAGGACCCGCAGGGCTCATGATGGCGGGCTGCCTGGCCCATCTGAATGTGAATGTACGAATCATTGACCATAGGTACCTCGTACTGTTGCATGCTTAACAGTCTCTACACTGAACTTGACATCGCGTGTAGACTCTCAGATGAATTTGCTGGACATGCCGATGGTATTCAACCGAGAACCATTGAGATCTGGGAAAGCCTGGGGATAGCTGATGCACTGAAGCGTGTCGGACGCCAGACCCACCGTTTAGTGCGTTGTGACAGTCGCCGAGAAACCTCGCGTTGACATATCATTACCCTGCCGGGTAGGTGACCTATCAAGCCAACGAGGATAGCACAGGTATAAAGGTACGTACAAGGGACAGCGTACATGGCACATCTTAGGGTGAACATCACACAGAGAAGCAAGGATACCCGTAATATATCCATCGATACCGCTCGATATCCCTTCGAGGTGAGCTATTTGAAAATCAACGCAGCCATCCCTCTGTTCACGCAGAGGCAGATTATCGCACATCCAGAGGACATCGAGAAGATCTTAAGAGATGAGCTTGTTAATCATGGTATTCACATCCAACAACCTGTCGTACCGGTCAACCTTTGCGTATCTGCCGATCGGAATGAAGACGGCGACTATCCCGTGGAGGCGAGTCGATCTCCTTAGTGGCCTTGTACACATCACGCCAACAAAGCTTTCATAGGTGGCATGCACATATCTGGATGAAGAACGTTTGAGGACACACGTAGTCCCTGTCAACGCCAGAGACGACTGCGCACAGAAACCTGAGTACACACAACGCCAAGAGCTGGTCCGCGCAAAGTACGTGGTAGGCTGTGATGGTGTGTTTCATTTGCGCTAGCGCGGCGCTACTTCATCTGATCGATTGAATTGACTAGGTGCACACTCTTGGGTACGCAAACAATGCGGAATCTCAATGGAGGGCAACCCAGCTGGTATGTCAGCGTTCTACTCTTGCACTACCTCTCATTTTTGCACCCTGAAGGTCTCACGTGGGGTGTAATGGACTTCATTCCGGACACAAACTTCCCCACGACTCAAGCGAAAAATATCATCCAATCTCCTCTCACAGGAATTCTAGGAGTATGTCGTACTCCGTGCCCCAGTTCCCAGCTGACGACTGTTCCAAAGTTCGTCCCACGGCCCGATGGCATACTCCGTCTCTACTCGGTGTTGCGTCCAAATGCAGATCCTGACTCGAATGGAGACTCGGGTGAAGATGTTTCGTCGACCATGTCGCGTGCAAGTTCAACCCTCGGCGGCAAGATCATGTTTACTGAACGTCGTCCAGATTATAGAACGCGGGTTCCTTCCGTACAGTATGAAAGCCAAAGAAATCACATGGTGCAGTCAATACAAAGGTAAGCGTTGGGCAAACGCTACTGTCGGCGTCTGTTGACGCGCCGATACAATAGTTATTCAACGCGTAGCGTCTTCCTTCTCTTATCGCGAGCGCGTTTTTATAGCAGGCGACGCATGTACGCGGCTGATTGTAGTTTCTTTCTTTGGCGATCACTCACCTCGACTAGGTCACATACATTCTCCCAACGCTGGGCAGGGAGCAAACGTATCGATGTCTGATGCGTACAATCTTGGTAAATAATTCAATTACATCCGAGTGCTTCTTGAGAATGAACACGCTATCTAGCTTGGAAGCTGGCGTATGCGCTAAGCGGACAGGCCACTGGCCGGATACTGGACACGTATGAAGAGGAACGACGGCCTTGCAGTATCGAGCTCATAAATCTCGACAAAGAGCTGCACAAGCTGAACCGTCCGGATTCCTTGTTTGCAAACGAATATGTGAAGTGAGCTGGTTTCACATAAACCTTCACAGCTGTATCGCAGTGTTCATTTCGGCGCTAGACTCATCCAAGGCCAGAACCTGTTCACAACGTGCGTATTTGCGATGCGTAATTATCGCCTTGCCTGATAATATTCTCAGTGGAATAGGACTGGAATATCGATCTCGGCTGACGGTTGAGGGATTCCAGTCTCTTGCCCCTGGTCTACCGCTGGGGCAACGGCTACCTCCTGGCGACATTCTGCGATGCTCCGACTGGAACCCTTGCAACCTACATGACCTCATTCGCTACACTCTCCCCTTCAAGGTCATCGTTTTCCCAGGCAATCTCCTTGAAGCAGTTGTATCGACCCGTCTGAGCGACTTCGCCACGAGTATAACAACATCCCTCGACGATACAAAACAGAGTATAATTGAAATGTCAGTCATTCTTCGTTCCTCGAAGTACGCTCTTCCGCAGGTGCCGGATTTGCCAGACATGCTGTCCGATTCCAGGTGTGTTCATTTATCGCGAAATGACATTCGGAGCTGAAGTGCAATGCATGCAGATTGTATTTGGACGATGACGAGCATACGTCTGAACCCGAGTGGCAGGATAGGCTACACGGGACCCTCGGTATCTCTGAGGAAGGCGTAGCTACTTTGGTGCGCCCTGACGGACATATTGCTATGCTGACGCCGTGCACTATGGAGGGCGCGGCGCGGATCGTAGAGTATTTAGCGGCACTCTGACAAGATCGATGTCCCCGGACCCTTGTTTAACTCCACTCCTGAATCCTGATACATTCTCTTTCGATCATGGCTGAACTGGCGCGTCATGCATAAGCGTACCGCATCTTCCATGACAACGCACGTTTAAAGGTTGACAACCACATCTCGAGGTCTGTAAACGCCGCAAGTGGGAACAATCATTGCAATCTGGACTGCTTCTCGCTGCTGATGTGTGAGGCTGACAACCATCATCCAGTCCGATTCAAAATGTCCGGCGTGCAGGGGAGAGCGAAACCTATCGTTGAGCATACCTTATCCATCCTACCTTCGCCATGGGTAAACGTCCAAGGCCGAGGAAGTCCCTGCCCCCCGCAGTACGCCACTTTCTGGCCGATATCTTCAAGCTCGCTCCCGCCCTGCCCGAGAAACAGCCTCTGGATGTGGTCCTGACAGGCTCAACTGTCACCGCGCACGGGCGGTCCCCTCCCAAAGCTAGCTTGACGACCCGCCCGGCATGCATTGCGTTGCAGAACGAAGACCGAGACGAAGACGCTGTGGTCATCACCTCCTTGAACGTCATCCCATTTTGCTGCCACGCGGACTTGCTCACTATGTCGCGCGCCGAGCTGGTCGTGGTGGCTGACACGCTCAACGCGAGGCTTCCCCGCATCCTCAGTATCGATGTTGGTCGGTCTCGCTCGGCGGCGTACATCCGGAAGTCGATCGAGCTGCTCGTAGGCCTGCGCAAGGACGCTACCCAGACGCCGGAAGCAGAGAGGTCGCGATCGGTCTTCACAGGTGTCGGCGAGGTGTCTCATAGCGCCGGTTCTCCAAGGCTGCTGGATAACGCAACACAGCAAGACGCATCTACTGGAAGCGTCGCTCTGGAAGACTCTCAGGAGGGGTTTAGAGACCCCGACGTCGCATCTCACCGCCCCCAGAAGAAGAGACGTTTTGATGCTGAAGCAACTGTAGAGGCAAGCGACAGGCCTATGATCTCGCGCCCAATCACCCGTTCCCAATCGCACCGGGTAGGGTCCGTACACCCAAACTCGCCTTTACGGAACGACATTACCAATCGCGTTCTGAGGACCCGCAGCCAGAATTTACCGGCGCGGAAGCCAATGCTGAAAGGCATCCATCCAAACATTACCGTGGCCCGTGGAAGGTCCTCTTCTCGACCTCTTGGATACCTGCACTCACAAAGCACGGTGATGACCTCGACGCCAAAGGGACGGAGGTCACTTGGTGTCGGTCTGGTTCAGCCACCACGCTCTCCGGACGGGGATTCAGCTTCCGCTTCACTCACCTCCAATCTCGCGTCGCCGATCGTGGAGAAGGTGAAGCGTACCTTGAAGCGCAAGCTGGATCAGACACCCCAGGATACGACGGACCTGACGTTCGGGATCGAGGGGCTGACGATGCCGCCTACCGCTTCGGCTTCGGATATGCACAGCGGCACTGTGTAGAAGCAATGGTTAAGAACTACACGTATTACATCCATGGTTTTCATTGAGTCTAGAGGGTTTCGCCGCTCGTTGGATATCCGTATTGTTTGGGCATTCACCTATGATATAAAGTTGCTTCTCCAAATCAAGCCAGTGTATTGCTCCAAGGCGAACGTGAGCCATTTTGGAGCCTCAGTCCCTGATTTTGCCTTCAGTACGTGATGAGTTTGTGAGAGGCCTTGGCTACATTTTTCTGCATGCCGATGACCACCTCATTGCGTGTGATTAACCTAGTGGTGGTCTCAGGACAGAATGCGGGCGTCTAGTGGGAGACGCGTGAACCGTGACGAGACGCGTCTCACATGCACGTGCCCAATGCCCGTGCCTTGTCACGCCCACTCTCAGCCTGCAGAGACAGTCGTGACTTTGGCTTCCGACTCTTTTGTCTTGTACTCTTCGTCTACACCACTCTGCTATTCTACCGGCTTGAAGCCTACTCCTCTAGCTCTAGGATCCTGCTACTAAGGCACAAGACACTTGTGGGTCGTGGCCGAGCAACTCGGATTGTCCAACCATGCAGAATGGTTCGGCCTCGAAGTCGGTGGCTTCAACGCCTATACGAGCCATAACATCGACGCTTTCTGTTCGGTCAGCGCCGTCAGTGCCACCAGCTTCACAGACATATGAACCTCTCGTCAAGAGCATCCTGCGCCACCGCCTGCTTTACAAGATCCTCCTACCCTCCTTTGGTTATGCCTGGGCTCTGACGACTGTCTGGTCGTTGTGGAGTCAAGGAGGACTACCTCGTTTGGGTCTCTTGGGGACATTCACAAATATTTTGAAACCCACGACATTGACGTATGCGTCCGCGCTATGGCTGTTTGGCGTACTACCGGCAATAGTCCTGCGAAATAGATATCTGACAGGTGAGTATTGTGTAGTATGTCTATTGATCAGTGAGCAGCCAGAGATATTCCTGACTGCCCTGTAAGTCATGGTCGTGGTTGCATCAAGAATGCCGCGCGGGGATTTCATGTAGTGCCAATCAGCAAATACCCTGCATCTGCCAGCTCGTAGTCCTACTCTTGACTGGAAATATAAGACTCGATGTCACTGTTGGTTACTATGCATCGGTGCATAAATGGGGAACGCAAAACCACGCTGCTAGCTGGCTCTGTCCGCTCTGCAGCCAATATGGTTCTCGACAGCATCTGGAGGCCTCCAGCGAGATTGATACCATTACTGGGGTTCTGTGGATTTTCCACGGCTCATGGCTCCTGTGCTTTACTTTTGTTATTAACATTACTTCTCAGTAACACCGGCGGCGGCCTCATCCCCGTCGAAGATGTTGTATGTCGCACTCAGCAAAAACAGCACAGCATACGCCCTTATGACCTACATTATGTCATCCCTACTACTCGCTGCTATTCACGTCGCCATGGCGTATACGTATGAACCGGCTGCTGAGGGAAACCCGCGGCTTACCCTGTTCGTCAAGTCTAAGTACGTGGCTTCTCATACGAGATTGATGTCTACTGATGCACGTAGGCTAGAAAGCACCCATACTATCTGAATGGGCGTCTTCTATACTTGCTTTCTTCACAGATTGCTCTGGCTTTTGCGTACCTCTTCCGAACTGTCCTTATGGACCGTTTTGCTGTTCGTTGGAAGAATCTCCTCCACGATGTAAGTCTTATTGCATCGTCTTTACAGCACAGCGTTTCTCACGTATCACAGCCAGAGACAAACGCGCACCAGTATCTTCTCGCTCGATTTGTTGTTGCGCTCACTACAGTCTCGCTCTTCACCACACTCAACTGCACCATGCACGCATTCCTCTTCGGACTTTTGCGGTCCGTGGTGCTACCGCTGCTGTACATGATGCCAATCGTCCCACAGTTCCTGCGGCCCTTCACAGCGCACTTCCTCCGGGGCTCATGGACGATGACCTTGTTCTTCCGGCACTGGTCGCTGCTCTGGAGGTCATTCTTTTTGTGCCTCACGACTACGACATGTTGGGAGATGGCAGAAAGTCCGTTAGATGAGGTAAGGAGCGGCATCGCGTTCTCCCTCTAGATCTGATATAACATCCCTACAGCCCGTCACTGTTGCGCACACAACGGCGGATCCAGTGTTGACCGTAGTCTCCGGCATCACCTCTGCGGATGGGTACTTCAAGCATTTCGCCTACGCCGAACTGAGCCAGCTTGCGAGAGGATACTCTCCCGCTGCTAGCGCGCGCCGATCGGCGCTATTTGCAGACCAGAAGTACAATCCAAGCATGTGGGCATGTCTGGTGCGCGACGCGCTCCTCACGCTCGGCAAGGATTACCAACTACTCCTCCGTCGAGGAAGCCCAGAGGCTCCTGGTGCGTGTCTGTAATCCTTCATCTACCGTCACTGACGATAAGGCTGCAGCTCCTGCTCCTGCACCTGCGCCTCCAAAGCCGGAGCCGACCCTCCCCGCGACCCCACTAAAGCTTCTCCGTACCTCCGTCCTTAAGCCGACTCCAACGTCGCCTCTGCGCGCCGCTCTTGACACGCTCGCCTCAGACGGAGCGATATCCTCTGCGGCTGATAGCGGTGTCTCGCAGATCCCAGAGCTCTTCCGCTCCATGGTACACGCGAGCCCATCCGCAGAGAAGGCGATTGAGTCGGTAAAGCGGAGTGAGGAAAGAGTCGTTGGGATGTTCGAGGAGACGAGGACCAAATTGCAGCAGCGAATGGAGGCAGCGGTGCACGGGCGTGTGCCGGCGGCAGCGCTAGAGAAAATGACGCCCGCATTCGGAGTGGTGGAGCGGGTGAGGCAGTGGTGGACGAGGGATCGAGTGAATAAGCTCGTGGAGATGTCTCTGCCGAACAGACATCTCGATGCATTGGCCATCAGCAGTGAGTCCGTTTGTTCGTGGCCTGAGCGTGGCAGTGTGGCTTAAAGAGCGATCCACCCAGTTTTGTCCCGTTTGACGTGCGCATCGCTCACGGAAGACAGCTATGGCGTCGTTCAGAGGGACATTCCCAAGATCATCGAGGCATTGCTGTCGTTCTTGGCTGCGGTCGAGGAGTACCAAGCTGAGATCAGCAAGACACATGTAACCCCCTCACCAGAAGAGCTACAGAACATGTCTGCGAAGGAGAGGCAGGAGAAAGAGCGGCTGATGACTGAGCTCGAACAAGCCGGCCAGATCTTCGCCGAAGTCAACGATGGTGAGTAGATGATGTCCATACTGTCATACGTTCGCAGCGGTCGCGACTTAAGTGTTGACCGTATGCTTTACTGTCTCTTATGCTGATCACTCATCCTTTCACAGGGCTGAAGGAAGGTATTGTGCACATCGTACGGACCTTCGGAGACAAGCTGGCTGCATTCAGGTTCCCGCCAAGGATAGCGCAAAAGCTACAGGGGTATGTCGACTATTCATGAGGTCGTAAAATTTGTATTTCCGATATCTGCAACGAAACCATCATGAGCGCGAGTACTTAGGGAGGAATCCCTGCAAATATGACTACGGGCTCGAGTCAGTACATTTTCCATGAAATCTCTACATGTACGCAATGGCTCGCGACCCTTCTCGCTCTCTTACCTTACATTGCGAGAATCACTCTTAGTTCACTCGTCCCAGCGTCATGGCTGGAAACCCCTACCGCACGGATACATGCTTCACGATGATGTGGTCATTGTTCTACGTGCACAAATTACAGAATGGCAAGGCTGGGGCGGGATACGCTCGCAGAAACGGCGCCTATGTTTGGGTTCATCGCCTCACGTCCATCGCAACTTCATAAGTGACCAACTGTAGCTTGTCAACAAGCATTTGTAACGGATTCGCTGCTCACTATCTACAATATCAAGTCATTTGTGCGAGAATGTGGAGGTTTCCACGACTCGACTCCTGGAACAAACTTCTGGGATGCGACGGTCAAGACTCGAGTGTAGGCAGTAGTCCATGATGGAGCAAGTATCAGAGCCCACCGTCACTCGAGGAACGACCAAAGTGCGCATCTTGCAACTGCATCCTACTGGTGACACTGGAGCACAAGATTGGGTCATGGCAATGCTATATATATCTTACAATTGGCTACAAAGACATTCCATAGGGGTTCGTGAAGTCGTTCATACAATAGACCAGACGCCACATACGCCGTTCACAGAACACATGGACAAAGGCGTAACTGCAGCAAGGCTATGCATAACTAAACGAGTCAACATGCAGGATCACATTCGGACCGCCCTTTAAGGAGACGGAAGGGCCGCCGACAGGAAAGTTGAGCGCAGAGCGGCATGTTTGAGCAATTGCCGCAGAGCCACACACTGTTCGGAATGCACGCGTTTAGCCGTCCTACCTCGTATGTACAATGACGTTGGCAGACTCACCTGAGACAGAGAGGCGTCCAGACGCGGTGGCCACCTCGTCGCGAAGTAGTATATGCAAATCCGGCCGGCCCGAGCACAGCTGCACCGCAGACAAGTCTAGCAGCGAGGTCACCGCGGAGCTCTTCGTATCCGAGTCCGAGTCACCGTTGTGGACCGACTCGGAGTCGAACTTTTGGTGTGACACGGGCAGCTCACCCGAGGTGACGTAGATGCGGATGCTGATGCTGAGATCCGGCGGTGCGAGCTCCAAAGCCTCCTGTAGCGCCTTCGACACCCAGTCGATGTAGCCTGTGAATGTGGCTCAGACTCGTGCGATGGTGCGAGTGACGTTGAGACTCACTCAAATCGCGGATGGCCCAGATCCAGACAATCTTGCGTGTGATACTCTTACCGGCGCGGACATCACTGGCGGGGAGGCTGGGTTCAGTTACTAGACGCAAACGGCGACAGCGAGGACTTACGTGATGGCGCCCATGAACGTCGGAAGCGTGAACGTGACTCCCGACCCACCTGCACAATGGCAGTCAGCATATGCCACAGCTTAGAAACCGCAAGCGCGTCGTACCCGCCACGAACACGACCTCGTCGTCGTCCTTGAGGTCCGGAATCAGACCGTAGGGTCCATCGATGAGCGCAGCCACCTTCCGCCCCTCGCGCGCATACTTAACCAGGCGCTTCGTGATGCCCTCGCGGACGTCGACGAGGAAGACCATCTCGCGCCAATACGGCTCGGACACAACCGCAGCCTGCGCCTGCGCCTTCTCCTTCTCGAGATCTCCGGACACGCCCGCAACCTCCGTGACGGGCGTGTCGACGCTCGCGATCGTGAACGGGTGTGCCTCCGTGGGCAGCCGCGACACGCCGGGCAGGATGAGGTACACGAGCTGGCCGGGGCGCCAGCGGAGGTGCCGCGGGCGCGCGATGCGCAGGCGGATAAACTTGGGCGAGAGTAGCTCGACGGACGCGTGGAAGGCCTCGCGGCGGCCGAACGGCCAGAAGTAACCGTGGTTATACACGACGACGCGCACGAAGCGGATGAAGCGGTCGAGCGCCCAGATGAGGAAGCAGGGCCAGACGTACGAGCCCGATTGCGGGATCTTTGCGTGGTAGTAGCCGCCAAGGAGGAAGACCCTGGACAAGGGTACGCCGTCAGCGTGCTATCGGGATATCGAGCGGGGACGGTACGTACAGGACACCGAAGAAATGTATGACGAAGAAGAGCTCGTATGCCTTGGATCGGATCGGCCGCAAGGACACCAAGCACACGAGACTGAAAGCTACCATGCCGAGCAGACCCATCGGGATGAAATACCAGCAATAATCGGACCAAACTTTCCAAGGGAGTCTGCAAACAAATAATCTCATAAGTGCCTTGACCTCTCGCCCAAACTACAGCACACACTGCACAAGCTGAGGGGTAACGGTCAGAACACATGGTCAATACAATGCAAAACGTTTTGAGAAAGCTTACTTCGCCTCCACTATGCACCCAAAGAAGCACGAATACCACTCGGGCAGTCATACGATGAATGTAATTTAGCTGGACATTCCTTCAGTACATTTCGAAAGCTGCTATACACAGAAAAGCTTACCTTGTCCTCGGGGATGCCAACGAGGTCTATGTTATGTAAATAAGTCGCCGTCACATTCAAAAGGTGAGCCCACATACAGGCCAGTACGTTGTTCTTGGTGCCAGTCACCGTGACCAGAGGCAATTGAGCCGTAGCGATGTCCCCTGCCCTGAGTTTCCAATATTGCAAGTCGAGTTTACCGCCCTCAAGATTGGTCGCTGAAAATGACGTTAAAAGCGGCTGCCAATAGCGGTGAATATCGACACGCACTATTGATGAAATTCCAAGTGAAAAGGATGACGATATACGCGCATGTGACAAAGACCTCAGCGAGATTGAGAGTATAGCCGCGGATAGAGATCGTCCAGCGGAAGGCCATGACACGGTAGGCGTTGATGATTGCGCGGGGAATATGTCTTATGGAGAAACGTTGAGGGGAGACATGGCTCCCACCCTCGGAATCACTACGTGACTTCGAGCGCATCCTCGTACCGAGCTTGAGGGCCACCCACGATCCGAATTGGAAGAATGAGACGGTTGCGACGAAGCAGGCGATACAGTACCACGTCTGCTTGGGGTACAACTTGCTCCTGATGTAGAGGATGTCATCGTCGCCCTGGAGCTGCAGCTCATCGCGAGCGGCGAGAGACCCGGAAGCGGTCATAGAAGCAGCCATAACGGATCGAGCAAGTCGACGGCGGGTTGAGGTAGTCTGCAGATACTTCTCGAGATCCTTCGGGGGACAAGAAAATGCGAGGAGCCCTGAGAGAAGCCTCGTCTCGGTACCGAAGGCTTTTGTATGCCGCGGGCAGGATCGAGCCGTACAAGTCTCCGGAAGTTCTGACAGATGAGATCGCGTCTTCCAAGCCGATCTCTAAATAAGCTGCGCGTTTTCCGTCCGGATCGCTGCCTGGAAGAAAAGTAGCGAGAGACAAGGGTCCAGCGTCGGTTCCGGAACAATCATAGGCGGCCCTGGGGAGACTGGGCCAACCTCAGGCACAGCCTGCAAAAATCCGCAGGCAGGTACCCTCGCCTTGTGCTTCTGGTGCGTTTTGGTAGATTGCATTTCGCGTTCTGGCCTGGGAGGAGGGAGTGGTAAGTAGGCTTGGCCGGCTGCTCGACGAATAGGAAGGGTTCGCTTCGATCATTGATCGCGGGCTCATCTTATCTGATAAACATTAATATCTTGGCATCTAATCCATCGCATGCTCTCGCCGCAATGACGCACCTCATCGCATGGCGGTCCCCCGCCTGCAAGCTCTGGACAGATCACAACTGCCGGGACGATCTTGGGCTGCGGGTGAAGGAATTTCTGCACATGATGTTCTGAGAATGAGCGCGAGGAAAAGAACAAAAGATGAGGGTTCACATACCGGGCATCGAGGACCATGAAGGAGGTCAGCGATATGAGAAAATGTGAGAACCTCTGGCGGAAGGAGGCAAAGAAGTTGTGATTGACCATGCGTGTCATCGGAGTTTGTTGCCGTGGATGCACATGCAAGCGATGTCCCTTGTGACCGCAAGGATAGATGCTAGTGTATCAAAGTATGATGTGAGCTCTCTTCGTAGCCCTTCATAGCACATATCCTTCCTTGGGCACTTCGCAGAACACAGTTGAGGCGATCGCTCAAACAGACCAGGGTGATCCATCGAAGGCGCTGCCTTGGATACTCCGCCATGATGGAGTGGAACTGAATAGAAATCGGCAGTATACACTGCCATTGATTAAGGCAGTTCGTAGCATGCGCCGTGTTAATAGTTGGCAGCATGGATAAGCACCTCGTATTGGCGGCTCGCCATCGAGGCGCTCATAGAAGCGTCAGAATTGTGAACGCCAAATTTAAGCAAAAACAGAAGCGAGCCGTCAGTTCAATACGGTAGGTGATAAAATCAATTTGGCATTACGCTGATGATTGAAAAGATTGGGGTATGGAAAGGAATGATGACGATATAACTACGTACCGATCTGGCCTTCATGGTAATCGGTGTGTAGCATCCCTGCATAGTGCTGGAGCCAGCCCGAAAGAACGCATCAGCACGCACTTCTTTACGAAGGCGAGGTCAGGCCTTGCAACGTGCAAAACAGTAGAAAACAGTGGGCCCTCGCTGCCACGTTGCCGAACAGGCCCCTACTCAACGATCGCGATAGCGACAGCCCAAACTTAAAGACAGCATATATAATCGAAGTATAGCTGCACGGGCCGACGAGACCGTTTGTTATTATACCTGTGGCCAAGAACACTTGTGATTCAGCGTAGCCGGCTGGACACGACAAACTAAGTGATCCAGTTAAAAAAGGAAAGCTCAAAGCGCTATAGATTGCAGCATTCTGGAATAAGCCAGGGCTAGAGCTAATGTTATTGACTGCCAAAGCCAGGATCAATGAGGTATCAACGAGGAGTGTTATGCTGCAAAGTGGTGGAGGTCCAGGTGAGAGTTTGAACGAAGCTACTTGCAGCAGTTGTGCAACGAACGCGGTCACGTGATTGTATTTGTGCGGTATACACCGTACAGACTCCGCACGCAGAGGGCGCGCTCTGGGAAACACCGCATAAAATGCCTTGCAAAGCCAAGATTGAGCATAGGATCCATGATGACCATTGGCGATAATCCGCTCGAGACTCGAGTACTTACAATCGACCAGCAGCAGGATATAGATATTCACTGGAACTACGACTGCGCAGTACGTGTACCGCGGCGGTCCGCCTCACTCATTTGCATGACGATGTATAGTCAACCGGGATCCTGGTTTAGGTTTAGTCGATGACCTCCTCAACGACAGGGTCCCGCGCATTCAAGTCATGCATTATGTCCTCCGCGGGATCGGGCCGAGGTGAATAATGAACATGCGCACATCAATTGAACGATCGCGAGTTATTAGGCGAACGCGATCGGGAGCGACTAGCGATCGCTAATCATCATCCTTAATACCTTTTCTGTACAATTTGAAGTCCATGACAAGGCGAGCCATGACATCAGCAACTCTCAGTGCCGTGTCTAGCTCTCATGACTACTCGACACGTGAAGGCTGAAAGATGCGCATCATGAGCGAAATTCGAAAACAGTCTAGTGCGTAAGCCGCACTGTGAAGACAATTCACGATGATGCATTCAAGCCGTTGGTTCTACAATCTATATATGCCACCAAAAGTCGGAGATTTACACTTGATACACATGACATTACTAATGCAAGAGTGATTGTCCTTTCAGAGAGCGGCCAAGACAGCATCTGCACCGGAGACCGTAACATCTGCTCCTGGCTCGAGCTGCACAGAAAGTCAGTGATCTTGCGTATTTAACAAAGAGGGAAAACGCACCCCAATGTACTTGATCTTAAGGTCGTCCAAGACCAAGGCATAGCGGTCGGTGCGGGTACCGAAGCCAATGGCCGAGAGATCTTTGTCAAGACCGAGCGACTTGGACCACTTCGCGTCGGAATCAGAGAGCGCGACGATCTATTTAGCCAGAGATCAGCAGATCGTACAAAAATGGGCACAATGCTCTTCACCTTGTCCTTCAATCCGAAAACGCGCGCCCAGCCGCTCATGACGAAGGCGTCGTTCGCGGCGACAACAGCGACGACATCAACGCCCTTCTTCTTGAACTCCTCGTACTTCTCGAGGTATGGCGGCAGGTGGTTTACGTGGCAGGTAGGCTAGCAACGACCGGTCAGTATTACGGGCACCGCGCGTGAGAGACAATATGCCAACCGTGAAGGCTCCGGGAACGGAGAAAAGGACAACCTTCTTTCCCTTCCATTCACTCGTGGAGAGCTTGGTGGCTGTACACGGACCGCCATGTTATCGAGCAGATCGGGACAATCGGTGGGATGGACTACTCACGGATACCACAGGCGGTGTGATCGTCGAGCTCTGGGGCGTAGGCAATGTAGGCAAAGGTGCCCTCAGGGACGGCGTCGCCAACCTTGACAGTGGGGGCCATTGCGATAGATGGTGTGGAGTTGGGATAGAGAACTGGGGTAATGGGCGAGACGCGATTGCAGGCTTACCCCGTCCCCCTATGTCCTTTAAATCGTCTCTGGACGGTCATGTGACATTACGCGCGAGTTAGTAAACGGCTGTCACAAACGACTGGTCAAGCACACAGATGTGCTGTTATCACCCCGGCGGGGATGTCGGAAATAAGACAACGCATACCATCCGGGTACATCCATGCAGCAACTCTCGCTACCGAGCTGGCGCTGGTGTCTGATAATCAATCCCGCCATGTTGAGCACAAATGAGACGAGCGTGATAGACCGCGGAAGGACATGATTGGAGCGTGGAAAGACCGTGACTGCATAGTCATCAGGAAGCGCCAGGCGCAGACGCCAAGATGCTTGAGACAGACGTTCCAGACGCGTGATGGCAATGTCAAATTTCAGAACGCAAACGGGCGCGTCGCACCAGAATGCAAGATGGGTAAGGCAGCACGAGATTGCGCGTACGCGTCCGACACGATCACGTGATGATAATAAATCGCTCTTCGGCTAAGGATGTGTACCATTAGACGGGTCGGTACGATGGTCGTGGCAGCCCCTTCCATATCGTTATACATACTTGTGCGCAAGTGGGGTTGATGTAGAAACTAGCGGTCGGGACTATGGCCCAACTGCGGCTGGACCCGGCAAGGTATTGTCACAGAGACAACCAACCAAGGCTGTTGTTTCTAGAGCACGCTCATTCCCGCCCGAAGCCCGCTTGCACATACATATTGAGTCCGAAAGGTCTTATGTTGTGGAATCAGCTGCAAATGGCGAGACTGGACGCCTTCCCGCAGGATCTGGACGGTTTGCAGATGCAAACCGGACTTTGAAACAGACCTATTATGCCGGTCTGTGCCGTTTGGCAGAAGAAAGGCGCCCGGAGGCCCGCCGTTACCAGCCGTCAAGTACCATCAGGATGCCAACAAGTACTAACGAGGGCTGAGGTAAGCAGAATGATCCTGTCTGAGCCAACGAGAAGAGAGCGGAGCCCGAAAACAACGTTTGCAGCGCTCGATCTGGTCTGGAGGAGGGTTAACGTGACAATCCAGACTCTTCAAGGCGTCTAACCGTACGGCAGTCGCTTTCGAGGTCAGTCAGATCAGCCGCGTTGCCGACAAGATTTAGAGCTCGATTCTATTCTGCAATCGTGTCCAGACCCCTGCGGGAAGGCATCCGCTAACAATGGAACAAGTCTATACGACAAGGGCTTATTATAAAAGACGTCTATTTATAAAAGATCAGCGGAAAGCAGAAGGACGTCTACTAGAAATGTGATGGTCCGCAACTAAGGATACAAGTGAGAGTGTTCCTACACCGAGTTCTGTGGCGTAAAGGCATTATGTAGCGTGCGGAGCGTGATGCAAAATGCAATGGAAAAGGAAGTGTGATCTCAAACGAAAGTTGGGTCAAACTTTCTCCACGCCAGATTGGCCAAGCTTCTCAGCTTGTATCTGTTTAGCAATCAGCAGGTCCTGCATAATCATATGGCATATTAGCACTCAGAAGCCACGTTACCACTCGGAACCACTCACGGGAGACGGCGAGAATGTGCTCTTCGCGCGGATGTAGGCGCCGTATCGGTAGAAAAGGAATGGTATGGGCGCCAGCAACAAGCCGAGCAACCCTATTAGCGTGCACGCCCAATTGATACCAAGCTGAGGAAAGTACCCGTCAGTTGTCATTGTCGCCAACAAACAATCCGGAAACTTTGCTTACGTTCTGGAACATCTGTGTCGTGAAGAGGGGGAAGGCGGCACCGACAGCAGATCGTATCATCGTGCTCGCCGCCAACGCGGACGCGGTGTACATCAAATATACATCTACCAGATATGTCTGGATGTACGGCGGTGAGCAATCAAGAAAACGTTCGTGTATGGTACTCACGAAGAATGAAATGAACACCATGCTCACACTTGCACCGATGGGGATCGTCGCAAGCGCGGGAACGATCCACGGCACACTAGGATAATTTCCTGTCCATCCTAGCCAGAAGCAACCGATAACGAGGCTGGGGCCACCAAGCATGGCGCCAAACAGCCGTTGCTCCGCAGGTGGGAAACCACGCCATTCCTTCATGAGCCTAGGATAGTGCCTACTGAGCGGAACGAACGCGGCAGCGCCAAGCGTGGTGCCGATCCCAACACCAACGAAGACCAGCCCAGACTCGCCGATGTTGAAGCCTCGGGTCTCGACAAAAATAAAGGGAAGCGCTTCAAACACTGCAGCAGTCATCTATCATCGTGCGGAAGGAAGGAGAAGAGAGCGATAAAAAGACTGACATGCGTAGAGAACGCCGTAGACCAGCGAGAGGTAAAGAGTGACTAGAAGTAAGATGGGCTCGACAGCTAGCATCTTGATTGGTCTGTACAACGTGCGGTGCAGAACGCCTTTGACCGACCAGTCTGCCCGCTCATGCTCAGCATATAGATCTGCATTTCGGACAGGGTCTGCTTTGCGCAAGCGGCGTGCCTGGGCGAATATTTTCAGTCCGCGCGTTTGGCTTTAAGATCCACCCTGGCGTACCTTCTGTTGCAAGAGAATGGGAGCATATGTCTCGGGTACAAAGATGATTGCAATAACGGTGCAAAGCCCTGCAAATATCATCATAATCCAGAAGACCCATCTCCACCCTAGATAGCTCATCGTAATGCTGACGAAGTAGTGGTCAGTACGGTGAGATACTGTGTGCCGGCTGGACTCACAAACCGCCGACAATTGGGCCAAGCACGGGTCCGATAAAGACACCCGCAACAAATAGATTTGTCGCCATTCCGCGTCGGATGGGATCCCAGATGTCGAAGATCAGTCCACCACAGTTTGTGAGGGGCGACACGGCGAAGAAGCCGCTCAGAAAGCGTGTGGCGAGGAGCGCCTCAATATTCGGAGCGAGTGCTTGCCCGAGATGTAGAATTGTGTAGCAGACAAGCGTGATGAGGAACATAGGCTTCCGACCGAACAGCTCTGAGCCGGGGCCCCAGAATGAGGGACCGATGACATAGCCACAGAGGAAGACCGTCGTAACGAGATATACATATTCTGTGGGTTTGTGGAAGTGGAGCGCGATCGCCTCTCCGGCGGACGACGGTGCGGATGATGCAAATGTGCTTTGGGCACAAGGAAAGAGTCAGCGAAATTGCACGGAACTCTGGCATGCGGGGAAGACTTACACATTCACGGTCATGACGAGACATAAGGCTGTGATAAACCATTTCCTTCTGACGGGCCAATTTTGCGGGTTCTCTGGATCGTCAGGGCCTTCCCAGTCGACTTTGTTCCGGTCGCTCTTCTCATCACGGATAGATGATACGTGTACACTATCCCTAGGCTCAGGATCCTGCGGGTCATCTCCACCATACTGCTCCGCTCGTCGCTCTTCCCGTGCCGCTTCTTCCTCCACCCAGGTAGGGATCCGGCGATCCAGGTTTTCGAAGATGGTACTCGTCGAGGAGGTCGGTGTCAACACCCCTGACATGATGTGAGCAGAATTGGGTAGAGCGGACGAGTATAGGCGGCTGCGACAAAGGCCCGCTGCATTGTTTTATATATGGACAACTGTGTTTGCGGTACTCAGGCCGCGCATGTAATCTAGGGAAAGAAGCACCGGCCGCATCAAAAATTAGAAATCGTACGGGGCGATCGCACAGATCGGGCCAGGCATGGGGCCGGATCTTACCAACCTTCCTACCATGTTGGACGGGGCTTCGGTCGCCTCCAGCAGCAAAAACACCGGCTGGAACGTTCGAATCTCCTGTTAAACCATTAACCGCTGCTCGAGGTCATTTTAATCAACTATGTACCGCACCTTGTGGGCGTACTTCTTGCCAACCTCGTCCTCGTATCTCTGCGTAGTTTACAAATATTCCGGCTAAGAGTGTGGGGTATAGCCGCCGACCGAGCAGGTTATCTCAGAATAATTCGGTAAATGACCTACCGGATTGCCGGTGGCCCTGGTCGACCTCGGTGTTTGTCAACTGTTTATCGTAACTCCCGAAGAAGGCGGGCGACAGTTGGACGCGCTCCGCCGCGTGCCTGGACCCACCAATCGTCGGTGCCTGCGCCTTTGATTTTACGGCTAGTCCGTGATAAAGCAGGCGGTCTGTATGCAGACCCTTGTATGGAGAGCATGTCCTTCATTCGAAGCACCTCACGCCCGTTCAGATATTGGGGGCTGTTAAGACGAGTCAATTTTCCGGACGTGGTACTTCCGCGCAAGCTCCGAGGAGCAACATACCGCCGGAATTACTATATTTGGAAGCTTACGTCGTAATCACGTTCCACCTCCCAGCGCCTAATATTCCCCACCTTCTTCCCCGTCCCCGAGCCCGACGCCTAATTACCTGGGACCGGACGTTCAAACAGGTTTCAAACCGACATAATCACAGCTTGTAGTATGGGCAGCTGCGCGAAATAGCTAAGCAAGTCTCGGGCCTTGGCTTCGCAGCCCGGATTTCCTGTGCATGAAGTATGCGACAAGGGGGTATACATGATGTCCATTGTCCGTGTGGTTCGGTCGTTTGTGTGGTTCCTCTTCACTTCCACTGACAGATAGGCTGACTGAGATTCAGCATCCTGTCGTGATCAGGGACCCTTCTGCAGCTAGCGTTGCCCGTAACTGCTGACTGACATGCGATACATGTTTGTGCTCATAACACGTACGACTCGACATGGCGATGATCTTGACACTTTGCCATTAGTTCACTGTCTTGTATCAAGACCCACGATAGTGGTAAGCTATTACAGGTATGGCCTTCCAAGCGAGTGGTGTTTATGCTCTCAGCAAGCGATAGATGACAGAGCAAGTCGTGCGATGAAGGCTACAACAATCTGTAGACTGTCCAGGAATTTCCACGTTCGTCGTATAATTTTACATTTTACATTTTAGGCAGCCAGGATCCAAAGGCACACTATATTTATTCATATGGTTATGCTCACACAGCGTCGCCGACGTCATGTAGCCTCTATGTTCCGGTGGAAATGTGGGAAATGACCCACTGACAAGTCTATGCATAGCCGAATGACTCCACATGCAAGATGACGTTCGGACCGCCCTTCAGGGACGCCGCGGGGCTACCCACGGGGAAGTTGAGCGCCGACCGACATGCTCGGGAAATGGCTTGAGAACCGCAGACTGCAAGGACGAATCATCAATGTTGGACGTGTGACGTCAAGACAGCTGTCCAGCGCACCTGAAACAGACAAGCGCCCCGACACGGCCGCCACCTCGTCGCGGAGCAACGCGTGCAGATCGGGCCGTCCCGAGCTCACCTGCACGGCGGAGAAATCGAGCAAGGAGATGACTGCGCTGCTCTTCTCACCCGAGTGTGCGTCCGAACCTCCCTCGTGTATCGAGTCGTCGTCGAATGCCCGCTGATTTGTCACCGGGAGTGGCTCGCCCGAAGTGACGTAGATGCGGACGCTAATGTCGAGGAATGGCGGCGCGAGCTCCAAGGCCTGCTGCAACGCCTTCGACACCCAGTCGATGTGGCCTGTCGTGCGGGCGTCAGCCATCTATCATAATTCGAGTGACGTGCGAAGCTTACTCGAATCACGGATGGCCCAGATCCAAACAAGCTTGCGGCATGCGCTCTTGCCAGCACGGACGTCGCTACGCGAGACAGCACAGCGTGAGATCGACGGCGTCATCCCAAGTGAGGGGAACTTACTTGACGACGCCCAGGAACGTTGACAGCGTGTACGTCACGCCAGATCCGCCTGCAATAGCGGCGATCAGCAAAATACAATGCAGGCCGCCGAACGTCGCAACCTACCGGCTACCAGCACAACCTCGTCGTCGTCCTTCAGATTCGGCGTCAGGCCATACGGGCCGTCGACGAGCACCTTGACCTTTTCGCCCTTCTGCGCGCGCTCCGCGAGGCGCTTTGTGAAGCCCCCGCGGACGTTGACCAGGAACACGAGCTCGCGCCAGTACGGCTCGCAACTGAACTCGGATTTGGTCTTCGCCTTCTCTTTCTCAAGGTCTGTGGATGCATCGGCCAATTCCGCGGCGGGAGTCTCAACGCTCGCAATTGTAAAGGGGTGCGCCTCAGTAGGAAGCCTCGATACGCCAGGCATGACGATGTAAGCTGTTTGTCCAGGACTCCAGTGGAAGTGTGGCGGGCGCGCAAGGCGCAGGCGGACGAAATGGGGTGAGAGCAGCTCGACAGTCGCGTCAAGGCTGTCGCGCTTGCCGCCGAACCAGAAGTAGCGGTAGTTGAAGACAATGACACGCATGACACGAATGAATCTGTCCAGCGCCCAAATGAGGAAGCTTGGCCAGATGTAATAACCCATCTTCTCCTCCCTGGCGTGGAAGTAGCCCCCGAGTAGCAGAATGCTAAAAATAGATCGGTTAGCGGAGGCGGCTGGGACATGAGATAAGCGCACGTACAGGACCGAGAGAAAGTGGACGATGAAGAAGAACTCATATGCGCGAGCTCGGACTGGCTGCAGGGATATGAAGCACAGGATGCTGAATGCCACCATAGCGGTCAAGCCGACCGGGATGAAATAGAAGGGATACTTTGACCAGTTTAGTCTACGCGATTGGAGACGTAAGCAATCCTCCTGCATGAACTCGGTGTCCATGGACGTACCCTACGAACTAGATAGATATAACATCAAAAAATGTACTGACCATATAACGCATACATCGTAGACTCACTCTGTTTCCGCCGTGTACCCAGAGCAGCACGAATACCACCCGGGCACTCATGCGGTGGACATAGTTCAACTGAGCTTCATCTGAGTACGTGTAGTGTGAACCTACATAGCCCCATGCGTACCTTATCATAGCTGATCCCAGTGATATCTGTCGAAAGCATTAGATGTAGTCGCGTCCACAGGCGAAGCATGCGCACATGATACAACATTGTTCTTGGTACCTAGTACCGTAATGAGAGGGAATTGACTCGCGGCTATGGTGCCCGCCCTGTTGCCCCAATAAACATAATCGAACTTTACGCCCTCAAGGTCGGTTGCTAGGTCTGTCTTAGCAGGCGCCGGGAGAGTAGATAGCCACGGTACGTACTGTTTATGAATTCCCAGATGAAGAGGCCGATGATATACGCGCAGGTGACGAACACTTCAGCAAGATTAAGAGTGTACCAGCTGCCGATATGCAAAGTCCAGCGGAAGGCGATGATGCGATACGTGTTGATGATAGCCCGCGGAATGTGCCGGATAGAGAACCGACGAGGAGCAGGTTGAGCACCGCTTTCAGCATCTCCGTTCGACTTCGAGCCGAACTTCCTGCCCAGCTTCAACGCCACCCAAGAGCCAAATTGGAAGAGCGCGACGGTCGCAATGAAGCAGGCAACAAACCACCACATCTCCTCAGGGTACCGCTTAGCTCTGAAGACGCGTAGCGTCTTGTCTGTAGCCGCCTTGGTTGCTTTGGCGAGAGGCGCGGTGGCGGTCATGGTAGCAGCCATGGCGGATCAAGGAAAGCGATACCGAGTTGAGAAGGAAGGAAGGTACAGCTCAGAATCCTTCAAGGACGAGGGGAGGCGGACGACCCTGGACGACGCACAGCTTCGGGGGAGGGGGGGGCATTTATAGGAGGGCGAACTTCCTATAAGGACAGTTGTCCGAGAATCCGAGAATCCGTTGAAATTCGATGAGATTGCGCGTGCCAAGTGAATTCTTGGTGTAATAGGACGGGAGGTATTTCCAGCCGGATCGCGGTGACGCTGCGATCAATGTCTGTGTAGACTCGGAGCGTTCAGTCTCGGGCACGGATTCCTCTCATTGGCTAGACCAATCGGAGCGCATATCGCAGTGTGCCTTCATCTCGCACCCCGGATCTGGGTGGATTCTACATTCTCGAGAAGCCGTCACCACGCGCCGCATCCAGATCTAGACATCTTGTGTCTCACCGTCGCCAGTTCGAGTCGAGCATCTGGCCCACACCTGTCAAATATGCTGGTGGAATCACAGCCGCCTGAGAAAGAGCGCGACGTGAGACACTTCTCCAGTGTTGGGAACAGTATGATCATTAGTTGTCCTGGCGCGGTGAGAGGGCCCCAGCGCGTCTGGGAAGAATTCAGGTACGGCCGACAGGCTTCCACTAGGAGTGGACTACCGCTTGAGGGATGCAAGGCTTAGCGCATGCTGTATTAAACGTGGTAGATCGCATTTCGCGTTCTGGCCTTCTCGAGAAGGGTTTGGAGAGGGCTTGGCTGGCAGCTCGACGAATGGGAGGTGTCCGCTTCGATCAGCGATCAATGGGTCATCTTATCAGATACAATTTTCGCATATCAGATAAAAATTGCATCTTGGCATCTTATCAATCGCGTGCATGACGCACCGGGGCGCATGGCGCATCCGCCTCTTGCTCCTCCACCTCCTCCGCACGCCGCCAGTCGGCAATCGTTGATCCCGGGTTTCTTTCCTGCCTAACCCTCACAACTGCGGTATGGGAAGTCGACTTTTTGTCTCCCTTCCGACCCCGCAAGGTAGACGATCACCGTGGGTGTCAATTATCGCAAGGAGCATAGCTTACCGCGTGACACGGAAACGCCGGAATGCACATGTGAACGCAGATGTTCCAATGTCGTGAGATCTTGAATGCATCGAATCGAGACAATATGGCGCAGCATGCCACCTTTCGAACTATCACCAAATCCCCTGTGCCGAAGTCGCGACACAGTGGGAAGATCAGTGGGATTTCCTGTCATAAGCAACTTGATCGTCCAGACGAACACACTCATGGAGTGAGTATGGGACACTCACAGTTCGCTCAAATCAATTTTGTTCTGCTCTTTCAGCGGGTGGCGGTTCACTGAACACCATTGAGCAACAGTATCCTCCCCAGCGGTGTCAGCACAAATAAATCTGTGGTTTTGACTGATGGCAGGCGGCGGCCCGGGTCGTTAAGAGCGGTGTTTGACTGTGCAATCTGAGCGATGATATTCCGTAATTCACGTCTACCTGAGTTGCCAAGGTTAGTCGAGGTAAACGTCAGCCGCCGGCAATGTCTAGGAAGAAATAGATTCAGGTCTCTTCAGTTCACACGACAGTGTATATCGGGAGCCAGATGAACATACAGACACCGTACGGTGAGAGCTTCCGAGATGACCGAGGCCTCGGACTTCCTCCATGAATCATCACCGCCAGGGCGTCCAACTGCCATTATCAGAGGGCACAAAATGCAAGAATCTCGGAATGAGCGAGGGGATGCTGAGAGACTGACTGAATACAGTCGCGGCGGTAGACCCACGGGAAGATACGCGCGAGGATCTGCCAGAGACGCTGCCGCATATTCTGTTGTCCAAGCTCTGCTCCGGAGCAAGTCAGTACGCCTTCTGCCTGCAAGGGAAGCTCCTTCGCTACCACGTCCGTTCAAACCTGTCCTATTGATCACGGATCACCTGAACCTGATCAAGCAGACCTCGCGATATGATGGGTTTGATACCGCCGTGGTTATAGACCTTGCTTGCCCTGTTGGTGCGGCTTCCCACCTCATTTACGCTTCTCTGGTCAGAGCGCCACTTAAGGCACAAAGCGCCCTTCCCGTGCGACCAAACCCTGCGGCATGGGAGGCAGATATAGCTTGAATCAGCTTCATGATAGGCCCGTGTAAGCATGCTCTCACCATCGATCGAAGTGTAGTCCTACCCAGCAGTGTGCAACGGCGGTGATTGTTATGTCAAGAACGCCGCACGGCCCACTTCACGGACGAGATTATGTTCCAGGAGTGAGGCAGCGTGGCCGCATTAACCCCATTGCGCGTACGGGGTACGACAGAATATCATGCCTCTTGTTCGCGCCCAAGGTCGTGCAAGTCCTGTCTCCAAAAGCCTGTAACATACAGCTAAATCGCTTGCGTAAGCGTAGAGACACGTTACGTCCGAACGTATGGGCACGATCTAAGTTTGATCAACGACGCACATGTCATCGGTTCCGCCAATTCGAGGTATACCGTTTGCTGTCGTTTAAGCCTGAAACAGACACCCTGACTGGACGATCAACGATCAAAGCTACACGGACGGACAGCTGCGATATGCATGTGACCGGTGGAATGGGCGCCTATGCTGCACAACTATGAGAATCCTGGAAGCAGAAACGGCAGGCACCACATGCCCACATACTGAAGCGGTGGTGGGGAAGCATGCAAATCAAGTCTACCACGCGCCCTGACGGCACCGATAACCTTCGAAGGAACCGCCGCAGGCGCCACGATCCCTGCATATAGCCTTCCGCACACACCTGCGTAGAAGTCGTGGTCATGACCAGCTCACCGAGGCAGAAGACTGCTAGGGACGCACATTTTCGTTACCCGAGCCCCATCGGGGCTGTGAAGTTCTCAGAGACAGAGACAACGACAGGTTCCTACGCGGTCTGGGCTGAACCGTGAGTGTCGGGAAACCAAGGGGTAAGCTGATCCGATTCGTCGACGTTGTGGCCCCGCGGCCTGGAACGGACAAGCAGATAAGCTACGGTGCCCATGGATCCCAAAATGCCATAATAATTCTCGCGGGAGCGGAGCAGTAGTTAATTATACTCATCCAATAGAACGCGTTCCTGCTCGATGCCTGCAGGTTTCTACGGCACCGAGAACAATTCCCATCAGGCTCCTCGTACGCCTTGGTGAGACACACTGTACGCACCACTGAGATGCACTCTGCGCGCCCCGATGAGTCATTTGGGTGGGTGATAGAATACGCTGTCAGCGAGATATGCACCTGCGATGACAAACCGTAAGCATGGGATACGCCGGGATATTCTTTGGCGCGCACTTTAGCAAGACCTCTTCGATCTGGTGTTGGGAACGGTCAGGTTAGGCGACACGTTGTACGCGTACCTGGTCTCGTTCTCAGGGGATTTGTAAAGTCGAAATGAGGACACGTACACATGCCAAAGCTGAGTTAACAACAACCGTGGATCCGCATAATAAATGAGGATCCAAGAACTCGCCAAACAGGAAAATGCACTACTCGAATGCTGTTTGCATTGCAGTGTGCAAGGCTGTATTTCTGGATAAGACGGAGCGCGCCTGTTCTCAACTGAGACCGACTTCGAACAGGCAGCGGACGTACCATTTCCAAGTGAGTCAACAGCATGTCACCCATGCCTCTGGTTCGAGATGGCATCATGAACCAGCTGATCCGCTCGCCGGTATACCAACCGAAAGCGGTGTCTGTTACGCACTTGATGCACTTCAGTCTGCTGTCAACGAGGGGCACGGGTGTCCAAATTGAGTCGACAGTGCGCCACATTTTCGCTCACACACGCACATGGACGCGGATGCAAGGCGCACAAACAGGGAGATCAGTCTTCCAATATCATAATCATCTGGGAATGGACGGAAATAAAAATAGAGGCTATCCACCACTCCTGTCATCGGTTCCAACAAGCAAGAGCTTGGCAAAGGGTACAACCATGCGCCCTATGGCCAGGGTAACCCGCATGAGAGTCCTAATGGTTGGCGCAAGCATCTAACGGCGGCCCTACACGCCGAGACGGGCCGAGAGGGCGACCTGAGAGAACATACAAGTAGTCGCAGACGTCGATACCTCCTTCGGACCTCCATAGGCTCCGGATACTCGTATCTGACCAGACAAGATGCGCATGAATGTGGCGGATAGGGCCCTGAGGAGACTTTGCACCGAGCTCGCCGTACATGTTGCGTGCCATGGGAGTAGATGGACGATAGGGCGAACGGAGTATGCGTGTCCGTATTGTCGTTCACACGGCACACGAGCGCGAATATGCATCCTCGACTTCAACCACACGTGTTAATGTAATCAATCGTCACCAAGTGAACAATCCAAACTCACCTTATCTCTTGCTACACGTCCGAGAGACGCCTTAGACAGCGCAAGTCGCACAACTGCATCGCCGCCATGGGGAAACATACCGACTTGAGTAGCCCGCGGGTCATCGTCCATGAACTTCTTCTGTAGGTCAGCGCTGGAAGTTGCCTCGGAGTCACTGGGATGGTGCATGGATTACGAGCCGGGGGTACTGCAAGTGCGGTGAGAGACACTTCGGATCAGGGAAGCAGTAGGGGCATTAGCCGACTCTATGGCAGCTACATTCTCGCCAATGGAGACGCCACGACCACCCAGGCCCAAATGGTGATTCTTGCCTATCGCAAGAGGAAACAGCGCTTTCCATTGTAATCAAATAGTAGAATGTTAGACATCGTGGGTTCCGTATAAGATAGAAGAGGCAAGCAACGGAATATTGATGAATTGTGACACGAACTTCTCAGGATGCATTGATACAATGGCCTGATACAGGTCTGTTTCGACTTCTCTGGCTCGGTAGCTTGAGGAACGAATTTGTCCTGCCAGAAACTATGATCTGAGGATTCACATCGGATAAATTAGCGGAGGTCGGTGTCTTCACCACGGTCATGGCGACATACCGATCACTGCAACAAGAACATCAATCATGGTAACGCCCTCATGCATAAGCGCAGTCACATGATGAAAGTTGACATGGACCAACTATCCCTCGATCATGGGAGTGGCGGCCAAGTCGGAGGAAGGAGCAGCTCCGCTACCCCCTGGTGTACCGCCCGGGGTGTGGTCGCCACCATTGCCAAGGACCTCCTCAAGTTCTTCCTCTTCCTCACTGTCATTGCTCTGCGCGCCGTCCGGGGTTTCCGCGCTGTCAACATCGCCTGCACCACCAGGAGTGCGCATTGTGCCATCATCCCCGCCAAGAGACTGCGAGAAGGGAGCAATATCCCACTCGAGGTCCTCGGGCTCTTCTTGATCGACGGCGACGCGGGCCTTCCAGTCGTACTTCTCGCGAAGCATAGCGACAGCACGTACCGCACGATCGACCCTCTCGTCGTGTTCGACGCGGATCTGCTCGCATTCACTTAGGACATCCTCGTATTCTGTCCGCTTGCCCTGGGCTGGCCCGTTGGGTCGTCCCGTCTGCGTGAGAACCCCTAGCGTTCCCTTTGTCTCCATATGTTCGGAGAGATGACGAACAATATCGTTCTCAATTTTCAGGACATTTGTCGTCTGCTGGTTTCGTAAGAGTGGGATGAGCTCGTTGTCAAGCTGCGAGTCTGTCAGGGGAACACTGGGATGCAGTGAGAGCCTCTCGTACGGATTTCCTTTTGAGCTGGAAGATCCAGTCGCGCTCGCGAATGTAGGTCCTAGCAAAGAGGTGGCGAGATTGTGGGATTGAGAGAGTAGAATATTGTATTTTGACAGAACGTCTGGCCATGCCGGCATGGCGTTCTGACCACCATATTCAATCGTCCGCTGTAGAAGTTGAATGGATTCTACCATTTGATTGGCTTTGAACTTCAACGATTCGAGTTGCGCAATTGGCAGCGATGATGGGTCGAAGGTAAGACGTGGTGGATTGGCAGGATCTGACATGGCGAGGCGGATAGCAGCTATACGAAAGGGTATTTAAAGAGAGGAGATATTGAAGCATCAATTATTGAACGCATACAACAATGATACGCACCCGATAACGGGGATTTGACCTGAACCCAGTGATGGCTGAGGCGGTAGCGTTGAGAAGGTGTCTAAGAAAGGAAATGCTGTAGAGGCTGTTGCCAAACAAATGCAAACGTTGAATTGGGGCCAAATTGATAGCACGCTTGTACTTGCATCAGTCTCCTCTTGCGCTCTGCTCTCCGTCGGTTATTCTAGTCATCATAGGATATGCTTCGTCTACTGGGTCAACACGTCGCGCTGCGCGTCAACGTGACAAAAGGTCCCTTATTCACAGGGGCTGTCGTTTCCCAGCTCGTTACGCGACCGTCCACGTATGCGCGTACATTTTTATCCGTCACTCGTCCGCTGCTCGTTGAGAAGGACACGGCGACCAAGAGGAAAGCCCCTGCAGCCAAAAGCGACACAGCGACTGGTGATAAAAAGACACCGGCTAAGAGTGCGTCGAAGACCACAGCTGCTACTAAGGAGCCAGCGAAGAAGCCGGTGAAGAAGCCAGTGAAGGCTGCTGTCAAGTCGAAAGCCTACGTACCACTGACCCGTGCGCCTTTTTCATGGTGATATGACTGTGCCATTGACCTGTATGCAGGCATGAAGATTAGTCGCGAGGATCGTCCTCCTACGGGCAGACGATCACCATTTGTCTTCTTCATCCAAGAATTCTTGAAGACACGTGTATCCAAATCGCTCAAAGACTCGGCTGAGTATATGTCCCAGGCAGGACAGGAATGGCGCGCTCTCAGCGAGTCAGAGAAGCAGGTCAGTGATACCAACAAGACGCCGTCAGTGGTGACTGAGTCCCGTTACAGAAGTACCAGGATGCTAGTGCTGAGGACACAAAGAGATATTTGCGAGACATGATCGAATACGTCGAACGGGTTGATCCCCAAGTCTTGAAGGCCATCAACGTTCAACGCAAAGCAAAAGGCCAACAGCGCTGGAAGGTTCCTCCCGAGGCCAAGCCCAAGAGAGAAAAGAGGCCCCTCTCGTCATTCATGCGGTCCGTCGCATTCCCTTCGAGCTTAACACTTTTGTAAGATCTTGCACAGATTTTTGAGGGACCCCCCGCCTGAGGTTGTCGCAAAATTGGAGGGCTTGGGGGACATGACATGGCTTAAGAGAAATTCCATTCTTGGAGAAGAGTGGAGGCAGCTGTCGGCTGAAACGAAGGCGGTACGTTGATAGCAGCTTTAAATTTTATGCAACTTACTCATAATCGCACACAGTCGTACACGGAAGCAGCCAAGAAGGAGCGGGAGGAATGGCGCGCTCAGCATGGATCGGCCACTACATCAGCATAAAATGTGGTTGGAAACCTCACTATGGCCTTCGACTATGATGTGTAGACCACCGCTCTCTTCGCTTGCTCCACTTATGACTTCTGTCCTAGACTTCTGTCTTGAGATTCTGGCCAGCTCATCTGGACAGATGATTTACGTTTACTGTAGCTTGACATATGTTCTATAATAATTTGTCAAGGTGCCCACCAGTGGTTAACGCACAGCACCACTTTGGTGACCGAATGGGCAGTCGGCTCTGTTGCATCGGTATGATTCCGCGTCACCACACAAAAGGTTATGCATATAGGAGCACCCGGTGTTCGCTGGACATAAATCAAGATGTATCCATGAATTGGAGGTATGAGGAACGGGGTTGCAACAAACGAGCGACGACGGGGTTAATGGAAAAAGGGTATAAGGTATCGTAATGGGACAACGCAGCAACGTCAACAGAAAATAGAATAGAGATAGCTAATAGTCATTCACGAGTCCTGCAGATGTGTAATTCAGTCGTAAAAGCTCACAGGCGCCGACCGGGCACCGCCCAAAAAATCATCGTCAAAGCCACCGTACATCCTGTGACCAGTGCAGTGACCCACAGTGCACGGCCAAGCAGGAGTTTCTTGACATATGGCTCCCGGATGTGTAAGGTGCGGAATGGCGTTGACTCGGACTGGCCCAGGAATACGAGTATGGGATCGAGCTCATATTGGTGGGAAATGAGGAAGAGAATGGCGATCGCGTATGGGATGAATAGCTATCACGCCAGTCAGCATTTTCCAGCAAATGAATGAGACAGAAGCACGTACGAAGAAGCGCTTGGACTTCGGGTGTACGTCGAGGAAAATGAGAGAGAAGCCTACTGCCAGCCCAATCCACAGCACAATCAGTCCTATAACGAGCCGCACAAGCGCCGACATTGGCGTCAGGTTGCCGAACGCCTTCGCGCGGAGGAAGCGCGGAAACGCGTCCTGCTCCATCGCGCGGAAACAGTACTCCTTCTGCGCATGGTACATGTCCGGGATCTGGGCCATCAGGCTCATCTCGCTCTGCGTCTTGGGCTCGTGCGTGCTGCTGAGCGGGAACGAGTGCATCCGCAGCGCAGGAGGCAAATATATCTCATGGTTCTCGTTCGACCCCACTGTACCCGCCGGCGACAGGTAACGCAGGTAGATGCGCTCCGCGGAGGCGATGAGGTCCTGGCGTGTGATCGCGGCGGAGCGTGGGATGATCGTGGGCGCACGCGAGGCGCGCTTGAACAGCGTCGGCGTCCGACCAGACAAAGAGAATGGAGTCGACGAGCGAGGGGGATCCGACGCGACGGCAGTCGCTGGCGTCGTGGACATCATGCGCGGGCTAGGGCTGCGCGCCGCCTTCTCCTCGTCGCCCGCAGCGAGGTTGTGCCTGTCGTGATCAGACAGTATATCGCCCGTGCTTGCAGTGCTCCGCTTCGTGCCAGTGTGCGGATTCAGGCCGACTACCGTGCCATAGATCGACCCGCGCCGTCGTGCATAGTCCCAGTACTCCGGCCAGTCATCCCGAATGGTGCGCCCCGACTTGCGGACGTCCTTGAAGTATGCGCGACAGAGATTCTCGTGCTGCTGCACGTCTAGCCAGAAGTCGAGGATGTCTTCCGAACCCTCGCGCTGCAAAAATAAACTAAACATCCGCGAAGTTAGCACGGTTTACTGCCTTGTGAACAGCACTCACTAAAACATGAACAAGTCTACGGGGGGTCGCGTCCGTCTCGAGAGGACCTCGGTGAAAGAGGGCAGGCGATTTCTGCGGTTGTCGACGCTATCATCCTGGCGCCGTCGGTCGTCGTCCATGGCTGTCTTCGACAACGTTGTCGATACAGCGTGGTTGTCGCCGTCTGCAACCAAACCGCCCAAACAGTTGTTTCTGAGAAAGGAAAGACGCAATGGTTATTTAACTGTATATATGTAACTCTGCATTTGAATGCTATGATGTTTTATCTTTGTATGCTACATTTTCGCCTTTCCCCAAAGTACTTAGAATGCTTGGCAGCGCTCATCACCGAACCTCTCACTCTGAGCTCTCGAGAAGTACGCCATGTCGTTCGCCAGGGCTCTGTACCCCGCAATTAGGGAGATTCGCATTTTTTGTTGCCAGACGAACTCAGCTTCAGGGGGTACACGGTGAGTGTGACATTGGGAACGGGACTACAGGTGCTGGACAGTATTCGTCGAATGACAGGGAATTCCTCAAGTCCACACACGCCATAATGAAGCAGCATAATCCGCACCTCCCTATCATGGTTCGGCAGGCGGGGGGGACGCCTGCGAGAGCGTTCGTGCGATATGGTACGTCACATCTTGATGTACCTGTATGTGTCCTCATATTACAACCTGCACCAGAGAAAGGTGATGAGAAGCATGTAGAATTGGATAACCTCAACCAGGCGGATGTTTCATCGAAAATAGCGCAGCTGCTGAAGAAGCCGTCCTAAGGCTTCGGATGGATCACGTCGTTGTCATATCGCTGTATGACCTCGCTAGACTCTGCAATTAGCTATTGGACAACAATAGACACCATACCGCATTGGTGGTAGGTCGCGACAGCATGTCTACGGTTCCTGGGTGCGTTTAGTCTTATCTGAGATTATCATGGTCAACCCTCCGCTCCCCACTGGCTGTTGTGCTTGATGGTCGGTGAATGTAGCGCAATCTGAGGGATCATTTGCGATGACACGGACCCCTTGCTAACACAGCTCCCGACTGTTCTCGAACTGTACGGCCTCAGCGCCAATGAGGTCGAGACAATACCGAAATACAGCGCGGCCAATGCTGTCTTTCAAGCTTCCTGCGTGTTGGAGCGCACCAACGAGCCATACAGGCACCATCAGCAATACCAAGGCCTGTCGACAGCTTCAAGTGGCGTGGACTCGCCCGTGCACGCTCTTGGCTACCACATGCAAATTGGCGATGTGTTTCTCACTGTCGCCGCTGAAGGCTAACGTCAGGCACATCTCCACCATGTCCATATTGTGCAGACATCGCCGACAGCCGTGTCATTTTTGCGGAAATGGTCTCCCGTGGAAACTTCATCAAGTCCATGGCCTTGGTACATCGTATTTGCAAAGCGACGAGGCTTACCGCCGCTTAGGCAATCCCATAGCATCGGCGGTCTAAGGGGCTACGCGTGCAATCGGGGAGCTCTCTGAGCTAGTGAGTCAAGGAATCGTGAACGATACACACAACATCCCCTATGCCCAAGGGTTCTCATCGTCCAGGAGGTCTGGACTATACAGTACAGTTCGTGCGTGTACAGGCGGCGTCTCTGCCTGAACAATTGTCCGTTCCTCTACGGCTTGCGTTTCGGCATCCAGGACATCGTCAACTTCATCTGCTCCGTCTCCCACGTCGAATATAGCGGACTCCTCTTGACGTCCAGCCAAACTTGCGCCTCCAGTGACCTCAACTTCGCCTTCCTCTCGCTTGTTGTCGTTGTCAATAACATATCCTCGTCGATACACCTTGTGCAGTGCACTACCCCCACGTACTGCCGGCTCGCCTTTCCGCCGCTCATGGGTCATGGATTCCTCTGCGGCGTGTGGGTCCTCGACGATCAAATCCACGGCGTCAGGCGGGAGCACAGGACGCTCAGTCTCTTTCTGCGGGGATGGCGGCGGGTGTCGATTCCTCGGACTGTTCGTCGAGGAAGATGTTCTTCTAGACACGGGCTGAATGTTCGCAGACAGTGCACGGGTGCGAGGAGACGGCACGGGAGTGTGCTCGCGACTTGTCCATCGCAGCTTCACATCTCCCGCCTTCGCCTCCGGCAGTCGGTCATGCTCCTTGTCAATGACCACCTCGCGTCTTGTGATCTCGTTGCTTGCCCGCGTTTTGCCCTTCCGCGCCGCGCTGTCTGACGAATCCGAGTCATTCCGTTCCCGCAGGGCGCTTCTCTGGAAGCCGTCCGTGGCGCCATACGTCTGGCGTGGCTGTCCCAGTACTCGCCCGGGACGCGGAATGGGTGAGAAAAATGCCCCGCGCTCGTCGCTCAGAATCCGCTCTTCTTCATCCCACATCGCCCGCTTCGCCGCTTCGGTGCTGACATCGACGGACGGATAATGGTAGTCGCCGAAGAGATACTTCTTACTGTGCTTAAATAATTCTTCGTCCATTTCGTCGATATCGCCGAACGGCAAACCGAAGCCCTCTTCCTCCAAAGAGACGGTGTCGAAGATCGTGCGACCTTCTGTTTGCGGCGTCCGTAGGTCCGCCGCCGTGTGTACGACACCTTCAGCTTGGCCTGACAAGAGCGGCGCGTAAACTTCTTCCGTCTGGTCCTGCCCCGCGATGCGGTCGACTGCCCTATTGAGGCGGCCCTCGATATTGCCTGATGGCTTCGCAGGCTGCGGCAACCAGTATTTGCGCCTGCCGCCTTGGCTGTACCGTAGGCCCGCGCGTATGCGCCTGTCGCGGCCCGCACCTTGGTGGATGAAGCCCTCGCTCGGCTCGAACTCACGGTAATCCATACCCTCACCGCGCAGCGTTGCCTTGAGGTCCTCGACGACGTCCTTGAGCCCAAATGCGTCGCGGAACGCATACAGCATTGGCATGCGCGCAACGAACGCGATGTGTGGGTCGACAAAATCGCGCGTCGAGAATGCGTACAGGTGTGCGACCGCGAAGAGCGGCATTTCGAGGCAGATGAGCGTGTCCGTGAGCCCGAGCGCGATATGTTCGCTGTCCGTGTATGGTCCAAGCTTCGTGATCGCGCCGGCGGCAACCAGGATGGAGATGCCGATCGACTGCCAGAAGGAGAAGAAGAGGATGCCTTTCACACAGAGGAACTTCGGCATGGGCCTGATGGCTAGTCAGAATGCTTCATCCACTCGCAATGGGGGTACCGCACGACAGACCTGAATGGTTTGAGATCCGCACTCACACACAACCAGAAGATGGCCAGGCAATACAAGCTGAGGCAAATGCTCACGTTGTAGACGACGCTCACGTAGAGATACCCGGAATTTGCGCGGAGATCGCCTTCGTTGAATTTTCCCAACAGTTTGAGCACAATGGTCACAAGCGCAAGTATTGGCTTCACTTGGACATATTCTACAGGAAACACCTAAGCAATCGTTGCTGCTATATAACAGAATATAGCTCACGAATCACGCCGCGCTTCAGAAATAAGAATGTGTGCGGGTCGCTTACATCAACCTCTCTCCAAAAGATGCTAGCAGGAAATGCGGGATATTTCGGTGAGCGACCGTGGAGAAGTATGAGGAGAGAGCGCTCTCCTCCCAGGTAGGCGATGAGAAGGTCGAAAAAGCAATAAATTACAAATGCCTGCCATTAGTGCGTCAGCGATATCCTATTGCTTCAGCGAGGCCTTGATGATCAAGAAAGAGACAGACACGTCGCTTTTGTGGTATTTAGCAAACCACGCACCTCATAGATGTCCCGTACTACATCAATAAAGAATGCTGCCTGGAGGGAGAACAAGGAGATGAATGATGAAATTGCGTATAATGGAACCATGAGCATGATTCGGACCACCATCCTGAAAGAAACAGCGGCCAATCTCGCTATCAGCTTCTCAAACGGAGTGGACTACACAGGACGAACCGTTGGAGAACAGGCTTCCGATAATTCTTGAGATGGAGGAAAATGGACGTTGCAGATATGAATGTTGCTGCTACAGTGGACAAGCCAGCCAATAGCAATACAGGAAACGGTAGAGAGGAACCGGAACCAGAGCCAAGGTCAGGTAGCTTTCCAAACACTTTCATTGAGTTCATGATGACGAGGGAGTATTGGGTAGGTGTCACTAAGATTCATAGAATCGGATAGCGTGCTCTTTCACCCCGGGTCCAGTTGTGCGACCGCGCGTTACGTATGCTACAGGTTCGCCTGCTTCAGATAGAGTATATGGGGAAATCTCAAGTGTTAAGGCGGCATGGACTTTGCGAGGAGAACGAGAGTCAGAGCGAGGTCGAGACGGCGCGAAGTCGACGCGCAGCGAATGCTAACGAGCCACAGCGTGACCGTGGGAACTCTGTTAGGATCAATCACATGTGCGCGTCTGCAAGCTGAAGAATGTGGCACCGAGGCATACATATAGTGAGATTCTCGCGCTTTGGGTTCCTTGGGGTTGCATACACCATCACCACTCTCTGCACTCTCTTTCCACACATATCACCACACTGCCTCCGTTCAAGAGAAGAAATAACTCAACGCAAACCTCAGTTGAACCGACTCGAAACTTCTTACTGGTTGCTTTCAAGCACGATGTCTGACCCTCGAAAAGCACGCGTAGACGACGAGGACCTCGATGATCTCGATGGTACGCACGCGCATGTATTCTCACTCGTGCTGCTACAAAGGTCACTTTGTAGACGTTCTTGACCAATTCTCTGCGCCGCCCGCGAAATCTCAGGCGCCACCGATATCCGCGCCACAGACTTCATCTGCTGAAAATCCCGCACCGACAGCAAGTGCATCGCTGCCAAGTTCCAAGAGCGACCCACTCGGGCTTGGTGGCCTCGCCTTGACCGACGATTTTGCGAGCGAACTTACGCGTGGCATGGAGTCGCTCATGCGCGAAATTATGGGCGAAGCAGGGCTAGACCCCAAAGCCGGAGCATCAAGTTCGACTGGAGACGGAGAACCGTCTGAAGAAGAAATAAAGCGCGAAGAGGCGTTTCGTGCAGCATGGGAGAAGATGCTGGTTGAGGGTATGAACGGCGCACTGGATGTCGAGGAGTTGTCTGGAGGTACGTCCGGCAAGGAGAAGGAACGGGGAACTGAGTCAACAAGCGGCGCTGCCACAAGCAGTGTGGATCCCCAAGATAACTTCCAGACAACTATTAAGAAGGCATTGGACAAGCTCAAAGAGAGCGACGCGAACTTGCAGGTGAGGCTCTGGAGTGCTCAGATCAGGATACTGCGCTAAGCAATCACCAATAGGCCGACTCTCCCGAGTCGTTCGAGGCCATGATGGCCAAATTGGCAGAAGGATCTCATGGCGGAGAGTCAGACGAAGAGGCCGCGAAGCTCATCGAGGGCATAATGTCGCAGCTCATGACCAAAGAGATACTCTACGAGCCACTCAAGGAATTGCACGCTAAGGTACTTACGTGCCATTTCAATTCATCCCAATTGCCCGCTGATATCGCACACAGTTCCCTGGGTACCTGAAGGACCATGCCGCCACAATATCTGCCGATGACAAGAAGAGTTATGACGCGCAATACGCCGTACTCGAGAAGATTATCGCCACTTTTGATGACCCTGCGTATTCAGATTCGAGCACGAATAACGATGAGATTGTCACACTCATGACGGAGGCATGTCTTCTCCACGTCTGTACCACTCACAAATACTGAGAATGTCCTATTACAGATGCAAAGCCACGGGTCACCGCCAGCAGCCCTCATGGGTCCATTGCCGCCCGGGCTTGACTTTGGCCCAGATGGTATACCCCAGCTCCCGGAAGGTTGTGTTATTGGCTGAACCATTGTCCACTTCTTGCATGACTGCGTTCTCTCGGCTCATTGGAGGGATAGGGCACCGATGTATGTATATGTATTCCATCCGCTCTGTATTGGTATGACCCGTGTATCGGTACCGTGAGATGGAGACAAGTGAATCTAACGAGACTCGCCCGCTCAGCTTTTTGGCGCGTAAAGAGCTGCAGGGTTGACAGTTTGGAGTTTCTCTTGACACCTAAAAGCTGACAGAGCAAGAGCCATGCTTGCTTAGTGCAACGAATCTTGCGCACAGCCATGCCCTGATCCACGAATGACCAAGACGGTGTGGCTGCCCCTCAAGAATGAGGTGCCACGCAAAATGGACGGTTTGAAAGTATGATCATGCGCGTCTTCGGGGAGCAGCACATGGCCTGGGACTGACTCGCTGATGTTCGTGACAGTAGCCGGTCGGTGAGATATGTGGTGTCTTCTCATTTGCGACAAGAACTATACATCAGGAAGCCCCTCTATATAAGTAGAATAAGTATTCTACTACTTGTGGTAGGTCAGTAGGTTAGCATAAGTAGTAAAACGAGGGTTTTCATGATGCTAATTGCTTGATTGTCGTTTCTCTTGCTAGTGTTCAAGCAGGGACGGGCACCGAAGATGATAGAGTGAACGATGTTTGACACGGCTTGTAGCCAGCAAAGTAGTACGTAAGGAACCAAGTATAAAACGAACGTGTGAGTACCATACGCGATGATGTGATCTCCCACCGTAAGTATCGACTGTATTTCCAACGCGTTGTGTGACCTTGAGTTAACGAATGATCGATACACGCCAATTGTTCATTGAAAATTCCTACCAGATTTCGAGGCCGTAAGTGAGGATCTGCCCGATACTTGAGATTCGCGACTTAGAGCCGTGGCGAAGCACTTGTCGCACGTGACCGTGTTGAGATGCGCGTTGTGGCATCTTGATTCTTGTGCGTCCATCAGTTGCCCAGTAAGTGACCCACGCCGTTAACCGATATTCATCTGGAAGTTTATCGCGGCATTGTTGTATAATCCTGTGACACTACTGAGCATCAAGAGACTCCGCGACGTGATTTATCCATCAGAGAGGCACGCATCATCCTCTAGCCTTTGTGCCCAGAAAGGTAAGCTGGGACATTGTGACTCTCTTTTCAGAACTGCTGACGCAAGCACACTTCGCCACAACTCCAGGTTAAATCTCCGAAACATACGAGAGGTTACAGCCCATTAGTATATAATGTCCACCGATGCCTGTGGTACAGATTGTTTCTCTTCTGCGGTACGCTCGTGGCTCAATCCAACATGCCGAACGAGAATCTTACCTCAGATACTCCGCCTCGCGCCCACCAGACTATGAGCGCTCCATACAACTGGGGAAAACTCGATGAAGCCCGGCAAGCCCTCATCGACGAATTCAACAACGTCGTCCCCGAGTTGCCCTTGTCATTCTTCTTCGATAATATCTTCCCTCAGGTTCCCTCAAGTATTGACATCGATGATGTCGTCCAGACCCTTCAAGACAATGATACAATTCGGAACGGCCGATGGAGTGCATTTCAGAAAGATCCTAATCGCAACGGCGATGAAGAAGACATGGTATTCGCGCCTCTTGAAAGCTTGGCTGCGGCGGTAGCAGAAGCCGTCAAGGTATCGGGAATACAGCACCGGTTCACGTACCTCTGTAGACCGCGTCGAAAACCGGCATCAACCACAAAGCTGACACACACGCGCCCTGACGGCTACTTCGTGTTGGATCATAAGGGCACATTACGCTGGTCAGATATTGCTCTTTGTGCGGAATTCAAGAAGGCAGACACCACTGGAGATAGGGATGATGTCAATGATTTCTTCACTATGTGAAAATATAGCGTGCTGAATCAAACTTAGGATGTGTCTAAGGTGGTATGGGGAATGCATCAGTGCATGCGTAACGATCCATGCCGTAGATTTACGTTTGGTCTCACTATTGAGAATAGCAAGACGAGATTCTGGTACTGCAGTCGGTCGGAGATGTACGTCAGTGAGCCGTTCAATTTCATCGAGGTGAGTGGTTGCACTCCTACACGGGGGGCATGACCTTGACTGCATTTTGTAGGATCATAGTATGATGGTGCGCTTTATCCTTGCGTTCGCCTACGCAAAGCCACAGGATGCCGGGTGGGATCCAACGGTGAAACGCGTTCCAGGGACCAAAGGCCCTCCTCGCTATGACATTATTGTGCGCGACAAGGATGGGAAAGAGACCGTATATCGGACAACGAGAATGATTTCCGACGTCGGAGCCAACCCAATTCGGAGTCGAGGCACCCGTGTTTGGGAAGCGAGAGAACTAAGGAACGACGAAGAATATGGGCCCGCCGTCGTACTCAGGGATTCGTGGATAGATGCCGATCGCCAGAACGAGGGCGATATCCTGGAAACCTTTCGCAGCGCGAAAACTGAGCCGGATGATGAAGAACTGATTGATCAAGGCCTCCTGTCTGTCGTGTGCCATGGGGACGTCTTTGTTGACACCCAGCGAGATCACACTCGGATAGTGATGACTAGGGGCGCGGACATTACATCGGATAGCCCTCTTTTCGTCTTGCAGTACACCCCTCCGCCCGAGGTGGATCCCCGGAACACTTTGTCGCATACCGGCGTGGGGAAACTAATCACCCCTCCCGACCGCTATCCACCAAATGAAGTGGTCACTTACCATCCGAAGATTCATTATCGTATCGTGTTCAAGGAGGTCTGCCGATCACTGTATACGGTGACGGAATTGGGTACACTATTCAAAGTCCTCATGCAGATCACATGTGGTGAGTAAACCTCCAATTTATCGAAGTGCAGCTTCTCAGAATGTCCTTGTGCAGTATTGAATGCGATACACAAACTCGGCTGGATCCACCGCGACATAAGCCCCGGGAATATCTTGATCTACGAGGTGGATGGTGAGGTTTATGCGAAACTTACCGACCTGGAATACGCGAAGTGTATGAACCTTGGGAGCCCCGCTCATGAGGTCAAAACAGTGAGTGGTGTAACACGTCAATAAGACATCAGCCACTTATTTCATGTTGCCATTATAGGGTACTCCACATTTCATGGCCATTGAGGTGGATCATATGCGGTACTTGTTCAACCCCCTAATTTCTGAGAGCGATAAAGATGATTCCGAGGAAGAATCTTCCATTCCTCCACTCGCACTCTTCAAACAAGGCCGCAAAAAAAATCCGCCGGATGCTGAGGTCAATCTCAACACGACTAAATCAATGGCACCAGTCAACAGCATATTTCTATACAACCCCCTTCATGATCTCGAGTCCGTTTGGTGGACAGCAGTCTACTTCCTGTTTAACAGGGACGTCGTTCGCGTTGCCGGGGAGGTTGCCACGCCTGATAAGGAGAAGGAGAAGGGTCGGCGCAATTACGCGTACGCCATATTCCACAAGCACAAGGAACGAGATGACGTCTTGAAAATGCCCAACGTATATGCTGAGGCAGTCAAGAGTCTTCATGTTTCCTTGTCGGACATCGTGGATCAGCTCGAAATTGCGAGGAAGAGTCTTGTTGCGCGGTACCAAGATGTCGAGAAGGAAATCCCTATGATCGTATCGAAAGAAGCTGCGAGGAATCTTCATCGAAAATTTCAAAAAATTCTTAATGTTATTGGAGACCTTGCCTTTCAAGCAGATATTGTGATCCGCCAGTCGGCGCAAGACGTGGCAGAGGCTAAACAGATCTATGGACACAACAGCACGCATACTCAAGATGACACAATTTTGATTCTGTCTGCGCAGGCCGAAGATGACGATACCTTGCAAGACAAAGATCTGCTCCTCCCGATTCAGGAAGAAGACGCTTGCCTCGAAGCTGTTCCGGAAGCACCCAGCCCCACGCCGGTCGCCGCAAAACCCGCGATGAGGCTAATATCACGGCGAACGGCGAGATCACCGTCTGCCATTAATTCGAGGTCAACCAGCGTTATGTTGTCATCTAGAGCCACTAGGTCGACTCAACCTGGGACGTCTACAAGCCGGGTTCTCACAACTAAAGCCGCAGATGCGAGGTCAGCTCGGAAGACACCTGCTGCGAAGTCGACTACAGAGACGCCTGAGAACGCAAGATTGTCGACTGTGAACACATCGAGGCCGACACGACCATCTGTCACAGTGCAAAGATCAGCTGAGGCCGCACCTGCCGCAGGTGCTCGGGCAACATCTGTGCCGGCGCCCAGACTAGCCCCGAGACCTACGAGACCGCCTCGTACAACTTCGCCACAACCCAAGAGATCGGCGGGGACAGCTTCACTGCCATCTTACGCCCTGCGTTCCACCGTCGTAGCGCCGTCGTCCGCGAATATGGCTACGAGAACACCACCTGCCATAACTACGCGAGAAACCAGGACAACCTCTGTACCCACAATGCAAAAGACCAAACCGACTATGATCACGACATCAACGCCCACGGGAGGGACAGTAGTGACTAGGTCGACGCGAACGAAGCCCGCACAGCCAGCCTCTATACCCACCACGACTACAACTCGATCGACACGCTCAAAACCCATCAGGGACGCTGTCTCTACCCAGACGTCCGCGGTGACTAAGACAAGATCATCCACAAAGGATACAGTGGGCAGCCAGTCCGATATAGCGCCTCCAGGTCGTGGTGGGACTAGCATGAGGACACGGTCTCAGAGTTTGCGGACGCACGTATGATACAACGCGAAGTCGCCGCATTCTCTGCAAAGACTCACCGCGCTTAAAGTCGTGTCGACATCGGCGAGATCATTTTGCAAGAGGAGATCCTGCTTAGGTGTCGGTGTACTAGGGTGACGTTTCGACTAAGGTGAAATAGCCACACTATTTTGATCCGGCAGAGGGCGCGTCCATTTGCGAAAGTAAATTCATCACGCGATGTATAATGGGGAGTTGGTTGGTCTCTGACACAGACACTTGTATGCCCATTGACCTAGGAGAGACAGACTTAGCTGAATTTCTTTTTCGGTCCTAAACACCTGGTAGGTGCTTCTACGGATACTTTCATCACACTGTGTATTGGCATGTCAATCCCATTCTTGGGGTCACAAACCCACTTCTCACCAGTGACACTGCAACATGACTCTAATATGATAATATGGCTACGTGATGCTCGCGGCTTATATCTGACGCAAGTGGCTCAGTTAGCCACGGCCCCTCAGGTCTGCCGTGTCCTGCTTGGCCGAGCGGCTAAGATGTAGGCGTCGATGGGTTCCCTAGGCAGTACACGTGATCGCGATGTTGACCTTATAATTTATTAGCAATGTCCGCCACATCTCCACCTCTACTGACTCGGAAATCAAATCTCACAGCTCTTCCTCCAGCAAGTACTGGAAGACACCCTGCCAAAGGTGGCAACGCTGGCTGTGACGTCGATTTATATTGTAGCCAAGATTCCAAACCTTCTAACAGGCACGAACCGCCGAGCGGACTCAGGCTCCCGAATTTGAATTGAGCCACTCATCGAAAACTGCGTTAGCCACACTGACACCCATATATAAAGCTTGCCTCTCTTCGCATACTACATCCTGCCCCCCCCCCCCCCCACTCACTCACCATTACTACAGTGCTATCGCGCGCGTGACGAGTGACATCATGGCCAACTACATTTCAAATCCGACCAATATCGGCGAGCTAGTATACCACGCCCGTGACGGCATCATTAGGGTCTTTGGGAAACATGTAACGGAGCTCCCAGTCAATTTATTCATGAAAGGCCTTCTCCCTTCATTACATCCAAGCATCATCATCGAGGACGTCATCAAGAAGCTTAAACGCGGACGTCATCCCGAGATTGTCAGAGGCCGGTGGAGAAGATTCAAAGGTGAACCGAGCAAGTCTGGCAAAGCGGAGAACGATACTTTCCAACCGCTTGTCTACATCGCGCAGGCTGCAGCCAGAGCAGCTGAGGTTGAGGACCTCCCACAGTTCGATTTTGTCCAAAATTCAGATTGGGCGTGTGAAGACAGTCGTAGGCGATCAAAAACCCGACCGGACGCGTACTTTGTGCTGCGCGGGAAGTCCGGTGGAACAGCGTCTTGGAAGGACATTGGCGCGTGCATCGAGTATAGCAAGCACAAGTCCAACAACTGCCGAGACCTCGTATGTATGATCTCTATGCCTCCCGAAGACGACTGGTGCTCAATGCTTTCGCTTCAC
>NW_020169838.1:1432515-1464131 GCF_002117355.1 Postia placenta MAD-698-R-SB12 | reverse complement strand
ATTACTTCTCCACGTCGAAGATGCACTAATGTTCCCTGTTGCGCGCAGCGTTACAACTCCTACATCGGCGGGGATGGGTCCATTGTGACATCAGTACGGGTAATATCATGGTGATGCGTAAGGATGGTGTGCTGATCGTAAAGCTTGTGGATCTGGAACTGGCTGAAAGCATGGCAGACGAACATGAATTATGTGACTATATTGTGAGTATCGCACTCATAACAAATGTTTGTCCAACTGAGAGACCCTGCTCAGGGCACACCTGGCTTCATAGCTGAAGAAGTCGCCGCACACCGGTATACTCATGGGGGCGGTCGTCTCGGAGAGTCGACCGAGAAGCCTACTCCTGTGTCTGTGATAAATGCCATCTTCCGCTATAATCCACTGCATGATCTGGAGTCTATCTGGTGGGTTGCCTACTACTACATCTACCGGAGGATCGTCGTCAGCGTGGATGGCACTCCACTCACAGCCGACGATGAGTCCCAAATGGAATGGCCCTGCAACGCGCGTCATTGTGCGAAGAGATTATTCTACGACGAAGTTGAGAGGTCCCACATGCTCTCCCAATATCAACCACTCGCGGACCTATATTGTTGCCTCCACAGTTCGGTCGTGGGGATCGCCAAAGTGCTCCAACAGCTCAAGCGCTGCCTTGTTGAGGTCTACTTCGAGGCGGAGGAGGACTGGAGAACAATCGATCATACCGTCGGCGAGAAACACGATTTGACGAACACCTTCGCGGATGTCTTCGAGATGATTGCTATCGAGCAGCCGCGCGGTATAATGATTGGCCACTTTGGAGCACTGACAGAGGCAGGAGAAGTTGACAACGGTGCTCATGAAGACGAGAAGTCTGCTACCTCATCCGGGACGGATTCTACGGATCGAGAGAGTGACTGAGTCCACGCTTCGACCACTACCGCACTGGTCATGTCACGATAGCATGAAGCAACTCGCTTCAAACCCCGTTTGGGCCACGATTGAAGGGACAACTGATTGTGTTTCGAGGATAGTGTGTAATAGCAAGTTCAGTAAGAATACAGCATTTACTTTCATGTAGCTTCGAGATCTATGTACATGAGTGTACCTATAGTATTCTTCGGAATCGATCACGTTGAAGACAACTTCTCAAAGGCAACATGTTGGCGTGACAAGCGACAGAGAGCATGTTCTGTTACTCGCACAAGGCTGCCTTTGGCGCATCTGCCGATATGTAACTTTCCGACATCTATCCTCTCGTGGTGAAAGTTTAAGAGTGCACCTTCATCCTGGAGCAACGCTGCGCTCTATATCGAAGCTTCTCTGGCCTTTTTTCACTGTGTCAGCTTGCCAAGTTTCGATATGTGACAGTTTTAGGTTGTGCCATGCAGTACGCGCCGTTGAGAACTCCGGGCAGTCACAGCGTCATGTATACCGCATATGTGTGTAGTGCACTTCCTGTGGCTTTCAATCGTGCTCCCTCTGAATGCATGACAAGCGTGGGTGCGAACTCACAATGGAGACGACTCTTGAGTATGAGCCCGTCGCGACGCGCATGTCACATGACCGCGTATCACCTGGACCGACCCGACGCACCGAACTCTACTTGTCCTGCTGACCATCTCTTCAAATGCCACACCCGCATCGGTGTCACATCGGGCCCAGTAGCATCTCGTTCGCACTCCCATAGCTACCTGTTTCTCTCTTCGTGGCCAGAGCACGCTGCGTAGTGAGGGCGTAGTTCTTGCAAATCAACCTCCACCGCCTTCAAGTCGGCAGACGGCTGGGATTGTAACCATAGAAGTCCATGTCCCTCAAGAGTTAGTGCATTCAGTAAAGGCTTGTGTGATGTCAGGTGCGGGGTCACCTGTAAGTCTTCTCCGTATTCTCCCATGACGCGGACGACCACCACTCTCCAGTAATGGCGATCCCTTCCATTTCACGCACGGCTGCGCGGGTCCTGCTTCCCCTAGCTTCGCGCGTCGGTGCAAACCGGGCGATACAGACTACGTGCGGCACGGCGCAGACCTATAAGCAGAAGTGCCCCCGCCCCATCCTGAACTCTCACCACAACCCCAGCATATTTGCCCCTGTCTACTGGAGACCGGGTCTTTGATCGCAGGAGCAGTGACATAGGGGGAAGCCAGCGAGTTTTTTTACCACTCCAATCCCACACGAGCCCGCAATGTCCAAGGCGCTCGAGTCTGCCGCAGCGTTGCCCGTCCAGCCACCCGCGGACGTGGTACCGCCGAAGAAGAAGCAGCCGTACCCCTTCTGGCTCGGCGGTGCGTTCGACCGATTGACTTGCCCGGCAAGCATAACGCTGACAATCGTGTTCGATCGCCTTATCTCCGCTGTGTCCGCAACGCAGGTGTCGCTGCGACTATCGCCGCGTCCATAACACAGTACGCAGTCCTAAAGCGTGTGACCTTTGTCGAGATCTGACCGTTCACGCCTATCTGCGCGACGCCAGCCCGTTGGATCTGACGAAGGTGCGGTTGCAGGCGACGGGCGACAAGCGCATGATCGAGTCGATACGCAAGACTGTGCGCACGGCTGGCGCACGCGGACTGTTTGATGGCATTACGGGGACGTGGCTGCGTCAGATGTCGTACTCGCTATGTCGCTTCTGGGCGTACGATGAGAGCAAGAAGATCGTGGGCGCAGGTACGTTCTGTGTCGTGTGCCGCATATAGGGGAGAATGGTCTAATGGGGCGACAGGTCCTCAGTCGCCCGCATGGAAGCTGGCCCTGGCCGGGAGCATGGGTGCGCTCTTCTCTCGAAATCTTTGAGATATGGACGTCTGACCCGAGATCGTTGACTACGTCAGCCGGCGGCATCGCTGGATTGGTAGGGAATCCGGGAGGTCGGTATCGCTGTCGTATCTCCGCACCATCTTGCTGATATCTGCTTGCTCCGTGTCAAAAGAGATCATCATGGTGAGTCATCTCAATTCTGTGCATCCGCGATGCTTGCCTCTGACGCCGACAAAGGTCCGTCTGCAAGGCGACCTCGCCAAGCCGCCAGAAAAGCAGCTCGGGTACAAGAATGCGATAGACGGCCTCATTCGTGTGCGTTGAACATTATCTCGCTACGGCTTGGGAAATCGAGACCAACTTTTGTGCGTAGATGGTGCGCGAGGAGGGATGGTCGTCCCTCGGACGGGGTGTGGGACCTAATGTGTTCCGTGCTATCCTCATGAACGCAAGCCAGCTTGCTTCGTAAGTGTCGATACACGGCGCCCCGTCGATGGGTGTTGACGAGTGAGATTTGCCTAGCTATGATTTCTTCAAGGCTGAGCTCCTCAAGACGAGCTATTTTGAGGATAATATCAACGTGCATGTCGCGGCAAGCTTCGCAGCCGTACGTACCGCGTCCATGGGCAGAACAATCGTACTCACTTACAATTTGCAGGGTACCGTTGCGACGACTGTGTGCTCACCGGCGGATGTCATCAAGGTCAACGATAATTATTCCCAGCTGAAACAAGCGGACGCTGATCCGCATACGCTTTAGAGCCGGGTCATGAGTGCCTCGGGCAAGGACGGCTCAGTACGTGCATGCCGTAACGTGACCCGCTGACTCGCACGCTGACCTTCACATTATTGTCGTGCAGTCGACGCTACAGGTGATCAAGACGTCGTTCCGGAACGAGGGTCCGATGTTCATGTTCAAAGGCTGGGTGCCTGCGTGGACGCGGCTGCAGCCGACGACGATCTTGATCTTCGTCACGCTGGAGCAGCTCAAGAATCTCGTCGACTGGACGCGTGAGTTGCGCGCAAAGCAAGAATAGAGCTGCCGTGTGCGATGTCTCTATCTCGCTGTCGGGCGGAATTGCAGGACGAAGGACGAGGACAGTTGGTAGGAGAGATACCGGCAGTGAAGCTGCGTTGTATGATGTCGTCTACGACGGTTGTACTGATATCCAAGATTGTATAATCAGCCATGATATCCTTTTCGTGATCCCAAATCAGTATTGTGAGCAGGATTCTAAGACGCCGCGTTCTGCCATTCGCTTGCAATTACGTACTTAACCTCCGTTTCTCAAAATGATAAGCCCCATTCTAGGGTTACGAGGTGACTAGAAATCCTTGATTAGATCGTTGTATTCCATTTATGGAAGCTCGAGCATCAATTACCTAGAAGAAAATCTTGGCGGAGAGGTAGACCTCCTGTCAACTTGTACACCACAAGTTTCTTTACTGACTTACGGTTTCGATGTGTAGTGCAGAGTGAACTCGACAAGGCCACGCCCTCGTATGCTGGTGTCTTGTGCAATGGCGGTTGGGTGTCAAGAACACTCCGCTTGTGCGTGGTATTTATGCGGAGGTTGAGCGGACTCGCAGGAGGGCAGGGGCTTCCGTTCTCGCATAAATTATGTTGGCGTGCAAGACACATTCTGAACTTGGTTTGCCCCTCTGGCTTGCTCAATCTTAAGGCGGAATGGTCCCGGAGAGTACGGCAGGGTGTGGCTGAGATGGCGGCCGTGGGGGGCCGGCTATCCCCGTAAAGTGGCACGCCCTCAAATGACTTGGTAATCTCAGGACTCAGGCCCGGTCTTCAATTTCTCGGTTCTTGTTTTGCACCGCCATCTTTGGCTTTTCGTCGTGCATGCTCTCTTGCTAGCCATGCCCCCTTCTTCCGCAGCAGACGATCAGACTGCAGAGGTCAAGCCCTCGACGTCGACCACCCCGACCTCGCCGATCGCCGCAGGCGCGACCCTGTCCGCGAGCAGCAGCTCGTCCATTCTGAAGGAGCGTCGGTTCAAGCTGAGCAGGCGAGTCGAGGGTTCTTCGTTCCACGCTTGTGTGCGCTGACTGTGCCGTCTCAGAGCGTGTGATCGCTGTCGGTGAGCTCTGCTTGCTGCGATGCCTCCCCAGGCGCTCACGCCCCCTGTACAGCCGCCGGAGAATCAAGTGTGACGAGGGGCACCCGTGCCAGTCATGCCTGACGTCCAATTCGCCATGCACGTTTGAGGAGCCGGGGAAGCGCACGCATCCTCACAAGTCCAAGTGAGTCGCCCTGCTTCTTTCTTTGCGCACGCTAGCCGCACGCGTCGGTCGGAACTCTGTCAAAAATGTCGCGCATTTAGAGCCCAACGCCCCTGCTTCTTGCGCTCATGAGGCATCGGTTCTGCTGCAACAGCCCATTGGCTTACTTCAAGAGTGTACACCTCGACAGAGCTCCCTCGGCGGTCTTTGTGCCCTTGCCGATGTGCCCTCAGGGGTCACATTGTCTAGGTCACTAGGCTTGTTGTTTCATAGGTGACGCAGCGTCCTTACGCGAACAATTCATCTACTGTGGGGCTCCTGCACACTACCCGGGGATACCAGATTGTAGTCGCCCGGCACGTCGGCGCGACGCTGCGAGGTTGTACATGCCCACAACCTGATGTTCTTCCGTAGACATTGGGTTCTGCAGGCTATACGTGCTTACAAAGACCAGGATACTCTCAGCCGTGGAGTTGGTGCTTGTGCGATTGAGACTACCCTTGGTTCATGGTCCCTCTTCTCTGTCTTCAGCATCGAGGCTTTCGCTGTCATTGCTGCCGTATAGGCTTAGTCATGCGCGCGGGACGGGGTCTGTCAGAAGCAGGGGGCTCTTTATCCACTGAGAACTCCGACAAGCCACTGCGCTACAGGTGATCACCTAGACACCAGCCAGCCCCTCCTTACGAGGTCTGCTGACCCTAGCGCTTCCAATGCGCACAATCAGGAAGATGTAGACCGAACGTGTCGGCCAGTCCGGATGGGGACACCGAGGAATGGTGACGTCGCTGGCGGGCCAAGCAGTCGATGGCTTGCCTGGCCCATGATCGCGAGGTGATCGCACTCGAGGACACAGAAGAACTTCTAATTGCCGATCCGTTGGGTTGGGTTGGGCACGGACCGGGCTTACAAACTGGCTCCGGGACGTCTCCCTGTGTGCCCTTTGCAAGCTTGCAGGAGCGTGAAACCTCTGGCGGGCTCCGTAGCGCAAGTCTACCACTAGAGAGTCGCCCATGATTCTGCCGCGGCACAAGATGTCCAGATTGAGTGTTCAGATGCACCCCCGTCTGGTATCATTGGGCTATCATTGTTACCTCTATCCTGGGCGCCATGCGACTTGCCAGAATGTTTTGAATGCAGCCAAGCGCAAGCATTGCTGGGCGGTCACTTGACGGCGTGATGGCACAGTCGCAGCGGAAATAGAGCGGTTTGAAAGTCTTTGGGATGTGGGGGACACTGTTCCCAGGGTTCCTCCCAACCTTCACGCTACCGGTTGACCGTTCCCATTTATCCCTTATCCCTGTCGTTGCATCGTAATCGAGCGCTGACCGACGTCTGCAGGCGCGCTGCGACGCTGGAAGATCGCATGCACCATCTGGAGACACTCATCCAGGCCATTCCGCCCGCTGTGTTCGCGGCAGGAGGCACAGGCGCAGCGATACCGCACTCGCCAATCGACCCGTCGACGAATCCGCACGCGTCATTTGCGTCGTCAACACACATCTTCCCCACCGCGATGCCGCCGCCATCACTTAACTCGTACCCGCTGATGAACCCGTCGACATTCTTCGCGCCGGTGAAGACGGCGCGCAACGTGAGTCCGCACACGGGCTTCGGGTCTGGGCAGAACGGGATGTCGGGATCTGGCGACGGGCTTGGGGACGACTCGTCGCGCGTGTCGCTGTCGTCGAACTACCTCTACTTCGACGACGAGGGCTACACGCGCTGGCAGGGCGAAACGTCCGGCCTGCCCTTGCTTGACCTTCTCGTAGAGCGGCATACAATGACAGCCAAGCCCGAACCGGACCGCATGCCGCAGGCGCAGTCGTATGCAAGCCAGAACGGGCATGCTGCAAGCGACTGGTTCCCGGACCGCACGCCGAAGAGGACCGATCATAATCCAGAGGCGATCTGGAAGTTGATCACGTCGTTCATTGCCCCGGAGCTGATGGACAGGTGGGACAATACATTCTACCTCTCTGGACTGTGTGTTGAATGCTTGCAGTCTGGTGCAATGTTTCCTGTCCACGACATATTACTTGCTACCTTTTTTGCACGTCCCAACGTTCCTTTCGGTGGGTCGCGTGAACAATTATGTATTGATACGTGCAACTGACAAGTGTGCATTAGGATTATGGGAATCCACGAAAATGGGGCGAGCCTGGGTTCGCTGCGTTCATTGTCGCCATTTGCTGTTTATCATCACGGCATATTGACGACCCTCGCGTGAGAGCCGACCCCAACGACGGCAACACTGCTGGTACACAGTGGTTCGAGCTGTTTGCTCGGTTGCGAACCCTACCAAGTGCAGATAGACCCACGATATACACCGTACAGGCTGTCTTGATCGCTGGCGTCTACGCCGTAGGTTTGGGCAAGCTCTCCAAGGCGTTTGCTCTTCTATCAGAAGCTGTGACGCTCTCCATCGACACCGGCCTGCACCGTTCTGTCGATGACTATGACGTCTTCGATGCCATCGAGGATGAGGTGCGCAAGCGCACATTCTGGTGTGTCTATCTGTGGGACAAGCAGGCTGCTTCCTACTTCGGCCGTCCGCCCATGATCCGCCTGCGCGACTGCGATGTAACGGAGCCGGCCATCGTTGACGATGAGTTTATCACCCGGGACGGTGTCGGCGTCCAGTCCGCTGAGACGGAGAGTCGCATGAGCGCCTTCGTCTGCTGCGTGCGCATCTTTGTGGTCCTCGAGTCCATCGTCGACATCCCGCCGCCCCGGCACTTCGGCGAAGGGTGCTCGCCTTTCTTCGCCCGAGCGGCCGCTGTCTTAGGCGGCTTCAAGCGTGCAAAAGAGCTCGGGGAAGAGGAGGCCCTTCTCGACGAGATCGTGCGCTCGATACCGGCGCACTGGGCGCACACTGTGGAGACCATGACGAGCGACGACGTGCTCAGGGTCACACAGGCAAACCGGTTATACTGTGCAGAGCAGTACGTGCGGATGCTCATCCATCGGCACCGGTTCTCCGAAATGGTCGCCGAGCGCACTCAGGGGCCGCTCAGTGGCGGGGAACAGAGCGATGCGGAGTGCGAGGCGATGCAGACCGCTCATAAATGTGCCCTGCATATTATATCGTCACATTTACACATTGCCTCCAAGGGGTTGATGACGTATTGTAAGTCCTACGTTGTTCGCTGTTGTCATGAGTGAATCTAACGTTTCTTATAGACGGTGTACATGTGATCCATCAGCTCACGGCTGCAGGGCGTACTCTCGTTGCAGTCCTGCTCTGTTGTCACCCTGAACGCATGCAGCCCCTGATCGGCCCAGGCTTAGAAGCTCTGCGTTCTTGCGTTGGACTTCTGAAGCGATTCAGTGGACGATACGTGTGCGGCCAGCGCTCAGGTGATCTTATGGAAGAGTTCTGTAGACGTGCGTAGTTCCCACCGCAGCAGCCAGACTTGATCTTTGACTGAACTGTCTCTCTACAGTCACTCAAATCCCCCTGGATTCCAACCGTGGTGATGGTTCAGGATCCTCCGGAACTCCCGGTCCTAGTCATCGACCGCCATGGGTCCGCCCTGCCCGCAAAAAGACGCCTTCGAATGCCCGCTCTCCGGCCAATTCAGCTGATTCACCGTCCCATGCCGGGAGTCCGGAGGAGTTCCCGGCACCAGACCCTTTCCTAGATTTGAGGGGCACGAGTCAAGAACCTGCACCCTTCTCGCCTTCCTCCAATCCATCTACACAGGGTGTTGCACACGCCCTTTCGCAGGCAGCCTTCGGCGGCTCGTTAGCGACGTTCATGGACAGTTCGAACGCCATGGACATTATGCCATCCGAGAACGCCATTTCTCCGGATCTGTTGGCGCTGTTTAATGACGGCTCCGTGGACATGGCATCGTTGTTGATGTCACCTCATCTCGGTGGGTCGTCAGACACACCCGGCGGCTTCTACGGACTAACTCCCACGCCGAGTGGGAGTGGCCCAGTGAGTATGGTGTCTCCATAACAGGTTGGGTTTGAGGGTCTATTGTCGTCTTCATGCGTCTCCTTGTTGTACGAATCCTCCATCTTCCATATCATGATCTTAGCTATTTTCGTGCTATCCTTGCCGAACAAGCCATGTCGTACATCTCCTGTACTCTAGCCAGTCTGTGCATATAACACACGAGTGGGTGCCCAACAAAGCGTATAGTTATGCAAACAACGGCGAGAAAGGCCAAGTGTGAAGTTGTACGTAGATGCGTCGGGGAATTGAGAATGTAGCAGGTATACTACTACCCGGTCACATTCTCCCTTGTCTTTTTCTTCTTGCGTTTCCGCATCGTACTGTCCTCTTTTCCCTCCGTAGCCGCCCCTTGCGGCTGTGTATCCTCGTCCTCGCCTCCGTTTAACCGCCTTTTCTTGCCGTTCTGTGGTGCCTCTGGCTCCGACGTAGGAGCGTCCGCTTGAGCAGCAGAGGATGGCACAGTAGGTAGAAGTGCAGATGTCGGTTCAGAATCTGGAAGCGGCAGGAGTGTTGGCTGGGATGTGATCATATTTTCTGGTATGATGACTTTAGGTTCTGACAGCACCGCCCGGTATGTTCTCCGTGTTTCTGCATGATGTCTCGTCAACGTCCGAGAGGGACGGCTAAACATAGGAGACGTACGAGCACGTATGATCTGTGTTCGCGGAACTGAGCTATTGGCATCGTGCGCGACATTTTGCGCTAGCCCAAGAATAGTGAGCCTGTGCAAAGACAACGTACGGCACCGTGAGCACGCGTTGGCGTGGACAAGAAAAGACTCACAGGTTGCCCACGTCCCGGGGCGAGCGCAAATCGGCGTCATTTACCACGCCGCCGCTGACCAGGACCCCTGCACCCTTCGTAACCCTGACCACCTCTCGTGCACCGGCCCACCAGTTGCGCTTCGCCGCGCCGCCTCCCTCGCCACCGCTGCCACACGGATCTCCCTCCGCACCTAGTGCCCCTGCGTAGCAGATTTCAAATGCTGCGCCGTTCCGGAGCGCAGTGCGGACGAGGGTATGCTTGAGGTGGAAGGGAAGCCGCGGAAGAGCGAGCGGAAGGGCGATAATGTGCGTGGTGAGCGGTGAGGGCGCGCTGTGGCTGAGGCAGGCTTGGGAGAATGTTGTTTGCGTTGTGGGGAGGAGTGCAATGATGTCGTATTGCTCAAACAGCGGCGCGTTCTGCGTCGTCTGAAAGGCGATCTGTCAGAGAAGTAGAATAGAGTAGGGGTTCACACACCAGGCCAAAGCCCTTTTCGCTCTCCTCATCCAGCACAATAGTTATACGCTTGAGAATGACCACGTTTGTCCGTCTGCGCAGCTGTGCGAGCAGGGGGTCCAGGACGTTGATGTGGGTCTTCGCATCAACCTTGCGCTGCACGATCTGGTTCAGCGCGAAAGTGGTGTATCCTACTATGAATTCTCGTCAGAAAAGTTCGCACGAAAGTGGTGCTTGGACGGACAATGTACGAGCAGGTCAATCCGGCTTTCTATTGCGGAGATTTGTGCCGGGGTGAATGCAACAGAATCAGGCGCGGATTGCTGCTTCCCCTTGCTTTTCTTTGATTGCGGTTGTCCCTGGGTATGCCTTGGTACCACAGTAGGCACAGGTACATTAAGGTCAATGAACATTATGGTAGGCTTCAAAGATGACGAAGCTTGGGGATTCTTTAAGTATGAGATTCAAGTCTTGTTATGGGCGCTTATCGAAGTGCTTAACGTGACCTTTGCTTTACAGTCCATCTGAGTTGGAAAATGCGAAAATGGATCATGTCATCACCGATCGCAAATCAGTCAAATGAAATACCCCATGTGTCATCCTGGATTGCAGGCATGTCCCCACATTTATTAACAACTCCTTTCCTGCATAGATTACGCTGAACATCAAAACGTAGCATCGGCAGGATTAGTATGGCCCATAAAAATTGCTAGAATGCCCATAGCTGATGTCTGCTATTACTGGGCTTGTTGGATGTAATCGAGTTTCGATAGCGCGTCTCACTTCCTCACTGTTGGGTCGAAGTATGTGTATATAACATGAGTGCAGTCTTCGTCATGTCGCTCACTTGTAGTTCTGCAAACTATGAAGCATATTGTGTCTCACCCGGGTCTAAATATATGTACATAACAGAACTGCAGTCTTTGTCTGTCTCGCTTCATCATCACTCTCTATGTTACGAGACATCTTCTGTCTTGCTGAAGTGCTGCGCCGCATATAGGATAACGGGCTATAATGCACTAGTACAGGCTAGCATGTACTTTCAAATAGTGGTGCTCGCACCAATGACTTGCTTTCAAAACAGTAACTAAATTGCATACAGTGAGAGCCTAATATATACCCGGCCATTGGCCGTTCAATCCTCTCCGGCCTGCGCCTGAACATTGTCAGCGGCGCCCACCAATTCATCATCCGATGACAACCCCTTGATTGCTGTCGCTTCCTGCACCGGGGGCTGCTTGCGTAGTGTTGAGACGACCGTACCCGCCAGTTGCGTGCCCAATGCGGCTGGTCCGGGAACGACGTCCTTGAGTTCCTACGGCTGGCCCCCATGGTCTCTACCTTCGGGTGGGCAGAGATTCTTGCCGAAGCGCTCAGTGACCGTGCGTCCAGGCGTCCCCACTCCCGGCCGAATGCGCGGCTGCAAGCCCACCGAGCGTGTGTTCCGGTGGCGTAAGTTCTACCAAAGTCGTGGTAAGCTCCCGGACCTCGCCTACTCTCGTGGTTAAGACTTCAAGGCCTTCGCAGCGTGGTGCGCTGTGGAGACCTGCGCTGACAATCTCCTTGTTCTCTGGGAAGAGCGGGATGCTGTCGATGCATCGCGCTCCCCCTCGCGCCTTCTCAAGTTTGGCGCCGCAATCGGGCCCTGCGAGCGGGTGGTAGGTTCCGCGCATGACGCCTCCCTGTTTCCTCACCTTTGGTTCCCGCACGCGGCTCGCCACCTGCAAGAGTAGCTCATGCCCCACGCGGTTTGTGGGACGCAACTTGTCCGCCCGAAACCCGTAGGGCAACGATGTCCTGCGCTACGCTCCCGTTGGAGTGTTGCCATCCGAGGCCGCAGAGCCCATTGCTGAGAGTTATTGGAGGCCCGATTACACTCACATGTACCTACGCTGTACGGAGTATAAACCCGTCGATTTACAAAAACAAGCAGAGATCCGGACGCACCCTGCGCGATCTTGTTCATCACCCCGCGAGCCTCGATTTCCACATCTCAGGTGCATGACGTACCGGCCCTCCTCCACCTCTGTCAACCCGACGTCCTTCACAAGCTTGCGCGAGAACGTTGTTCAGCACCGCCATTTGTGATGTGATCGCCCATTCATCCCTGCCATCAGGGCATGCAGAACGGGCTCCATCATCTCCTTCCCGCATGCCTTGATCAGCTGCACGCCCTATGAGACTACAGGTCAGGACGGGGCCGCGCGTGGTGAGGGGGATGGGCACACACCGGCTGAGGCATCCACAGAGATTGCCCTGTACAGTACCACAGAGCGCTGGTCATACGGCATCTCGAGTCCCTCCGTTTCTACGCCCCTCCCAGTGGATTTTGCCTTTGCAGTCGAGATCCACGTATACGGATGCGGCGCGTTCTTTACCCTACTCCTGACCGCCAAGCTCTTCAGCTCTGGAGGTAAGATATCGAACACTGTCTTGCCCGATACGAATGCCGTCGCAGCGAGCGGTACCTCGAGCTCATCGCCTGTGTCATCGTCGTACCGGACAATCTGCCTTGGTCCCTGGGGCACGTTGATCCCATATAATGTCGTCACCTTCGGCGGGAGCAGGTCGTACAGCGCCGCGTCCATGTGCTAGCGCACAAAGCGGGTAACACCCTTCTCCTCATCTTCTTGCGAGATAGACGTCTTATGCCACGATGTGTGTGACGGGTGCTTGAGCTTTACCTCTCGCAGGCCCTTGTGGTCGTACACGGTCCCATTTGCGACAAAGTACACCTGTGGCATGCGCGAGATACATTTGAGAGTAGGGTTCAAGATGGACTTCTTGTCGTTCTTGATCTTCTTGTTCCCGTGCCCAAAGCTCTCCAGATCGAATTTCTGCAAGTCGACCTGTCGAACAACACTTCTTGGATCATTTCTAGATGGGTGGCGCACCTTTGCCAATGCATATTGCTGTTCGGGGGTCACGTCCACATTCCTGAAGAGCAGGAGACTGTGCTACGGCGTAAGTGAGCGGTGTGCAATGCCAGGGCTACCAATATCTGTAGCTACATACCTTGTACAACAATCGTTCAATACCCTGCAATCGCTCTGGACTAATCGCACCAGGATGAACACCTCTGATCTCCCTCCCGAAGTCCGCAAAGTTCGCAACATGTGTGAGAGGAGGCCGCAAAATGGGCACGACTTCGATTCCGTCTGCCATTTGTGTGTATGTGTGTTGACTCGAATTGAGTTAGATTGGCTAGGGTTGTTTCTGCTGGTCACAGAATAGCAACAAGGCAGGGTGCAGGAAGGAGATTGAACAACACCCTTATCGTTGCTGTATTCGCTTTCGTATCGCTGAGCTAGTCGTTCGCTTCCATCATTTACAAGGCATCCACTCCCTCGTCATATGAATGAATAGATCTGATGTGCCTAAGCCCACCGGGACAAAGGATAGAGAGGATGCAAAGTACAACGAGGAGCCGCATAGCTAGTAGCTACTCGATCAAAGCCGGACGACTGCCCTATAAAGTCACTGAACGTTTCGCTCGCACAATCCTGGTCTGTCATGCACATCTTTCCCGAGCATGCGCATGCATTGAAGACTAAAACAATTTACGTTTTCTACTCCGACGTACACGCTGTACAGGCTGCTCCATTGTCACCTCTTGATTGCCCTCCGCTTGCCGTAACAATTCTGTAGCCTCTGCCTTCAGCTGAGCTACAGGCAAATCCACTCCGGGCACCACGACTTGGTGCGAGTCTTCGAAGTCGTACACCAAGTTCAATGGCATCACCTTCACATATGCCTGCCAAATGCTCTCGAAGTCAGACACAGGGCGAAATATGAGACCTGTCTTCAGTGCTGATGGTATCTGCTGGATTGGTAGACCTGTATGGTGCGCTAATGTTAGCATTCCCAACATCAGGCGGCCAGCGCCGAAGATGAGGACACGATTCCCCCAGCGCAGTGAATACTCCGGCGCGCAAACATCCATGAGGTGTATAGCACACTCCTCGATCACTGCCTCGTCGGTATAGTCAAGCAAGTTGCCTGGATGGTCGTTTAGGGTGTATCGCATGCCGTCTTCGTAGTACTGCCTAGCATCACCAAGAGTTGGGCGTGAGTCGTAAATGTCCCTGTCCTTGTCGTAACCAAAGTGGCTTTGAAAACCCTCAATGACACGGGTGAAGACGGGATGTGACTCCAGACCGTCGAAGACCAACTTCAAGTCCGGGATAACCATCATCAACGCATACCGCAGCTCCTCTGTTCGACGGGACATTGTCACAATTCGGGGGAAGTATGGTGTCAGGCCATGCGGCCAAATGATAGGTAGTAACTATATGGGTAGAGGCGCTTCAGGCGTGGTTTTGGGACATATCTACATGATCCACACACCTGGCTCATTGGCATCCCGTGGTTCCAGGAGCGACTCAAGCCTGACCACGTTGTTTGCAACGACTGAGGTAATGGCACCTTGTCTGGGTTCCAAATGACCTCAGTTGCCACTCGTAGATGAATCGCGTCTTCCTTATCATCTAGCCTGATGATCTGCGCGGGGCCAAACTGTCCATTCGGGAGTTGTACTACCCGCCACTCGCCAACCTGGACTGCAGGACGGCTTGACCTAGGTACATAGTCAGTACTGTGCTCAGCGTGTAAATCATGGGATGTTATACCGCCCAGACGGTTCAGGTGGCTGTAGGGTCTTTGCATTTGATATTGGGTTGGCGGCTGATACCTGGACAGCTTTGATCGGTACCACCAAAGCCTGGTCCACAGATGCTCTTGGTGTCTCTGCAACTACAACATCGTCTTCTTCCTCTGATGGGCAGCTGCGTTGGCCTGTTGGCCTCTGTGCAATCGCCTTCGCCACGTCTTCATCGGGCATGGCCTCTGCTAGTCGTAGAGCGATGGACTTACGCAATGCCATGGCATCATCGTCTGTAAAGGTGAATTTCTCGTCTGCAGGATCCTGGCCCATGACAACCATCTCGATGAAGCGTAACACATATACACCACAATGTCTAGTTCCAGGTCCCTGAACAGGAACAGTGGCCTGTGGGTTTGCTAATGAGTTGGCAAAAACTGCTCGTGACTGATGGCACCTACCTGAACATCTAGGTTCGGCGCCCATTGCCTGCTGAGCTCTTGCCGCAGGCGTGTTCTGTGCTCATAGATCAGCATCATACGGACCCGCTACAGCCAGAACATCAGCTCATTGGCTCACATGGTGTAAAAAAACAAGTATATTACCTTGTATGCAACCCTCGCACGTCGCAATTTGGTTGTCCCAGCTGGCATGCTGTCGTAGACCTCAATACACATCCTCGCCATATACACCACCACTAGGAACCAATGTCCATCGTCCTTGAGTTTCGAATACCATGGGATTACAAGGTACGTTTTCTCAAAGATATTAGTCTGAGTGCAATGATTAGAAACAATTTACGATTTTGTTAGGTGGCACCTACCTGCGGGAACCACAATTGAACACTCTTCTTGGGAGGCGCCATGCCTGTACCATTCAAGGGGGCCATACGCAGCTGATGGCAAGTCTGAGCATCAGCCACTATGAATGTACGCTCAGCGACAGGTATGTGACTGAAAAGGTCGCTGAGACGATACTCGAGATATGGTTCTATGACGAAATCGGAGAGGTCCTTGCCCTCGAGAAGCCAATTGATGCGAGATGAAAGAAATCGGTGCCTGCCAATTGACCATACAGTGTTCGGGTTTGTGCATAGGAGTGACAGTTTCTCTTCGGGATCTAGGGTACTTATTGGCGCCTCTGCGCTGGTTCCTGCTTCCAGTCGCAGGGGTGATTGTGGAACATGAGCCTGAGCAAAGTGCGACTTGTTTGGATCCGATGTGTCTTGTGCCGTAGAGATTTGAGACTGCGAAGCACGTGGGCTGACACGAGCCTGCAAAGTGCGCGGGCTGACACGAGCCTGCGTAGCAGCGCGGGGAGAAAACTGGCAATATCATAGGTGTTAGAGATAGTAATAGTGTATGTTTGATAGTAGACGTACAATTGTAGGCCAATCCTCCCACATCACGTTAGTTTCAAAATTTGCAAACAAGTTGCGAAGTAACTCTGTGGTGACCCCATGGTGGTCAGCGACATAAGCAGTGTAAATTGAACCCAGGAGGTCCTTCACGTCAGCTGCTGTCATCGCCCGGCAGATTGTGGAATTCAAGTCAAAGCTGAGCAGGAAGCTGAACATGGTCAACAGTGCCCAATAGCCACAACTGGAGCTATCACGCTGAAGGCTGGTGGATATAGAGTGATACTGCTCTTCACATGGCCTATCATGCTATCAACTCATGCTGTTAGTACATCAGCTCAAAAAATCAATTAAATCACGCACTTGCGGCATGAAGCTTGCGATAAAACGGTGTACAGCCACTTGGTCTCCTATACCAAAGTCCAAAGCATAGGGCAGAGAGTTGTAGGCGAGAATGTCCGCGCCAGGGGTGATCATATTTAGCCAATGTCGGAATACAGTCCAGTGTTCATGATGTAGGTTGACAAACACAAGTTGACGAACAAGCTGGTTTGTGCGACTCTCGACAAGTTCAGCCAGGTGAGAGAGCTGATTTTGACAGAGAATCTGTGTAATATTGAAATCGCCATGAGCGTCATCCACTTCACATGAACTCATGAATTAGAAACCTCACCGTCATAAGCACCTCAGGGGAGCGCAACTCCGGCAGCTGTAGTCCTTGCAAGATTAAGGCCATATTCTCAAGTGGAGCCAAAAGAAAAATAATTCCTTGCATCTGCGCAGTATGCGACTGGTTGAGTATGTCGACAAACAACTGGCATTCATCAGCACGTAACCGGTAGTCATCGCTCGCCCAACGTTTGAGGTTGCCTGCTAGTATGTCATGTTCTTCAGGCCACAGTGCCTCAGGTTCGGTGGAGTGGCCGTCGTTCGATGGGAGTTTAAAAAGGGCGCTAGCTGTAGCTGTATGCACTGAGCTATGGTGTGATTCCACATCAGCATTTGCAGCATGGTGCATCTCGGTTTCACATTGCGGAGGAGCCGGGTAGGCTCCTCTGCGTGACATTGCCCTCTGCCGCAAATCCTTCCGGAATGCACGACAAGCATCACGAATGCGGGTATGTAGTGCGAACAGGCTGTTATGCATCCGGTTTGTCTTGGGAACCCCCCGTTTGCGTGCAAAGCGTGGAACGGCAACCTTGTTTTGCGCTTTCCGAGACATCGGAACACGAAAAGGTGCCAAAGGCGCCATGTTTTTTGGTCGCCCAGCTAACCCTGTTACCAATTGTTCATGATTTATGAGCTGGGTCAGATTGAATTATTGCGAAATGCTCACGCTTGGATAAAGGTAAATATATGTCTCCAGTCTTCGCCTCATATGCCCGACGTTGAGTTTCGAGATGTGCTTGCTCATTGGCTCTTTTCAGATGTCGGAGCAGGTGATATAACTCATGATTCACATGCCGGTCAGACACCATGGGCCTCTGCGCTTGCCTATTCTTCTTCATCTTCCGCTTTGATTCTTTTTGTCGTTGTTTTTCACCTGATATGTGCCTCCTTGTAGGGCCTGCGACAAGCCCCTTTTCGTTTCGGTACTCCATTTCTATTATTTTTGCCATGGCATCAGACAGCTGACTTTCAAGGAAATGGTAGTCATACCATGCCATTCCGCAATAGGGCCATTTCGACGCAACAAATTAGCAGCTTTTAAATGGACACAAAGCTTGCCGCTTTGCACAAAATCAGGGCACCAGCATGACAGAGGATCCAGCGAGATGTTAGGGAATTTGCCTGATGGATGACCGTTGTGCCTGCACAACTTAATAAGCAATGATCATAAGCTCATCATATTAGGGCATACACTCACGCAGGAACTATCACATCATATGTATGCGGGCCTGTTTGTATGACCGATTGTGTTTCCCAGATGAGATGTGCGAGGCGGTTCATTTGAACAACTTCGGCTGGTAGCGCGCGGTGCTCAGGTTGCCAGAATCGGTAAAAGGGCAAGTAATCATTGAGGATGATGCTCGCTAATCGGTCAATACTGTCAAACATCTGTTAGGAAGACGTGCTGTGATTAAGCATACCCTTGCCTACCGTTTATTCACGCGATGCTCTAGAAATACACTATCAAAAACACGGAATGCACTCTCCACCCAGTTGTTTGTGTTCCAGGTGCCATCACGAGTTTGCGTAGATGGTAGCCCTATATCTGTGAAATGCGCTACACTTTTTATTTCGCAAGTGTGTTGTATTCTCTATCAACACCACTCACGAATCCATTCGTCGATAAACCAGTTGGTCTTGAAGTAGTCTCGAATGAACTCCCACTGGCGTTGCTTCATGGCTACAGTTAAATGTGCCACGGCTTGTGGAGCTTTGCTTGAGCGTGTCTGGCTTGTCTTTGTACCCTGGACGATAGCTGGCACTGTTAATGTTGCATCTGCTTTGCCTTTTTGCGCCATCACCAAAGCCTCCACACCATCTAAGAATGCCTGCTCTGCCCCTGGCCAGTCTTCCAAACAACAACATCGCTGTAGCGTACGGAACAGGATGATAATGCCATACTTCAAGTCTGGACTGATGCGCAGGTCAGGCTCATAGCGACGGCCACCATTACAGTCCCACCGCACGAGGGCTTGAATGACGTGAAATTGGCACAAGCGAATATATGCATGCGGGAACACTGCCGATCATTACAATTTCATCAGGTTACGCTAGTGTATCAAGTGCATGATAACTGACCTTTTTTGATTGCGTGCAGCTCTGCGAGTGACTTGTCTATCATGAAGTGCGACACAGAAAACCCCTGGGCCAAAATTTCAGCTGCGAGTCTTTTGATGCGCTCGTGTTCGCCTGGTGTACGGTCCTCAATTGTGCTTGGGTCTAGGCAGAACACTGGCTGTCAGCAAGCACAGAACTACCATCTCCAATCAAAGCACCTTTGACAATCTCCTGCGCTCGTGCAATAAGTCGGTCCCGAGTGACACGAAGGAACTCTGTAAGTGTTTCCGTTTGCACGTTAGCGGACAATAAAACCGCCCCTAGATCAAAATGTTAGCTAAACATAAGGTGGAGTTTGACGATGTCACAATACCTGGCATAACATGTTTGTGATCGTTGACCGTGCTCAAAAGTGTCATGGCTGCGCGGTTTTCATTCTTGTTGCGCCAACTGGAGTCCAATGCGAGACCGCGCAGCCCAGCATTGAGAATTATGCTGTCGAGTGAATGAGAATCGGCAATAGCTACCGTGAAGGGCGAAAGTGGGTCTGGCTGACGAAAATCATGAGGATGGTAGCTGCATACCCATGTAAGCACGACCCGTGTCATGAAAATATAACAGGAACCTACAAATACATCCTATCCCTGTTTCGGTCAACCAGGAGGTGGGCAGCAAATAGTGGATTCCGGTCCAACGTCTCACGTTGCCGCACTGGTCGCAGCATGTTACGCAACTGGTCATTATTGGGATACCTCCATGAGGGCACTGTTGTTGCCGATTGAGTATCAGGCAATGCTACCAGTGGATCAGGTACAGTGCGTTCTGACGTGCGCCTGAACTTCGAAAGGAGCTCTAGCGAAGAATGAGTATGCTTGACACCATGACAACATCTCAATTTACCTTTAGCAACTGCGCTGACCTTCGCACCGACTGTCTGCATGCGTTCTTGTGCGAGATTGCGTATTCGCCGAGAGAATTGCAGATAACGGTGCTGGGAGGTTCTGACGTCACGATGCTTGCCAAACATCCAAATCTTGGCGACACCGAGATCATTGGCACATACTTCCACCTAGAACAACTGGTCAACAATCGCTGCAAAGTGGGACGATCAGGAACTCACATGGAGTCGTACACGATGCGTGCATCGCTGCCATCTTCCTCGACGGTGGCCTTCCTCTACATTTGGCTCATCATCACTGGAGTGCTGCTCGTGCAGGCTATCCCCACCAAGCGGCTGATCACTGGAGGCTCTGTCATCCCACTCTTCACTTCTCAAGTCCCCCGCCTTGCTCCTCCCTCTTTCGGAAACCTCATCCTCGCTGCCTGCATCACTCCACTCTCTCTTTTCCCCTTCAGCTACCTCATCATCAACAACCAGATCATGCATGCCACTGCAATAGTATTCCCAACGGAGGACCGGGCGCCGCTCCTCTCGCGCCGCTGTAAGGGCATCTTCAGATGGCACCATCACCGGGTGCCATCGTACCGCAAAGGAGTGGGCACGAACATCCCGAGGTGAATCACCGGGGTGACCAAACCAATCAAGGAGGACGGATGACGTGGATCTATATGAGTGCATGCTATAGTCATTCAGCTGTGAAAGAGGTCAACATTTGTAGCACGACCTCGCCCAGTTGATTCTAACCTGTCTCTCAAACCATTGAGGGCAGTTGTAAGTCGGTATCGTGGCCACTAAACGCCATCGTGAATCAAGGCCACGGGGAATATGATCCAGAAAGACGGGGCGATCTTGGTCTTGAGTACTGGTGGTATGGTCTGCACGATCCGCCCATGCAAACCGCATGCGCATCTCTTCATCGCGTGTGAGGGGTACTCCAGCACCGGGGGGAAGTGAGTTGTCAAGTTGCGTTGCCTGACCTTGCTTGGACTGAGAGAATCCGCTTTTGGAGGCCTTCGTGTGGTCTTGGTGGGCAGTGCCGGCCTTGCGAGGCCGCCCCCGGCTCCAAAAACGTTTAGGAGGGCGGCCGCGTCGTTTTTGTTGCGAGGGTGACAAGTCTTCCATCTCACTGCGCACAATGTGATGCCATAGCGGGGCCGGCCATTGAGGGAGCGCTGAGCGTAGAAGCCGCCCTGGACATCGGTGAAAATGAGACAAGGCGATCGCGCCATCCCGATCAAGATTGACATACCTAAAAGAGGCTGAAACCGATCGGACCTGTCTTGCTGGCTGCAATCACATTACTCGCCGCCTCTAGGATGGCAAGGCAGAGCTAGGAGGCCGCAGGCAAGAGCCTGTAGGCCTTCGAAGAGCACAGATGATTCTGGGATCAATGCTTGTCAGTGTGAGCCCCGGACAGTACAATCTCAGTCATCACCCACCTCACCGTTACTCATACCAGGTACTCCATACCGGACTAGCACTATCACCGCTGTCGTGCCTGCTGCGTCTGTCGCCAGCTCTGCGGACAACATCTCGTAACCGCCTCCACCACCCTTGGTGATCTCAGCGCTCAGCAAGCGTTCATGTGCATCCAGTGCTGCTCGTGTGGTCATAACTTCGGTCTGTTCTTACGCTTCCTCAGTGAGGTTTAGGCTCCTGGCTCCAATATGTGGGCTGCCCTGTGGCGAAGTGCGCATAGGCGATGTGTCGAACAGGCTTATTGAGCAAATACCACGATTGAGCAAATACCACGGAAGAACAAGAATCGTGAAGATGGCATCAGCAGTCCAGGGAATTCGCCGCCCCTGCGGTGGCATTGGGCGGCTTGACGACATTGTCTGTCTTCCCCCTCTTATTGCATTTATAACTGATGCGCGCCGCTGACCAACTGGGCTGGTTGCCAGCACGAAGCGTCAAAGGCTGGGCGCAGGATCGTTGTCGTCTCCGCCGAACATCGAGACACTCTTCCAGTCAAAGGCCATAGAGCGATGAGACGCGAGGGGAAACATGAGGCGGAGGGCCGGCAGACGAATTGCGTGGTGCGCTCTGAGGCTTTGGGGAACTGAACGCGGCAAGATGCTCGGGGTTTGGCAACACCGGGCCATTGGGCATTGTTAATGATGATGTGTTTAGCAATAGAGCTGATTGTCGACAGTCCTTGCATCGTTCTCCAGCTCCTCGTCGACCACTCTGCGACAGATGTACGAGATGTAGAAGAAAATCGAGAGAATGATCCCCCGGCGGCTGTACGCCCTCGAGCTGCTTGAGGTGGGAGCCCGTGAAGGTGTGTGTTGAACTGCCGATGCTCGTGTGTATGATGAACTTGAAGAGGGACTGCGCTGCACTGTACATAGCGTGTATGGCAGGAAGGTGAGGCGACACTGCCAAAAGACTAGCTGAGCCTGACATGTACGCAGTGTGGATGTTGAAGCCTAACGAGATATTAGCTCTGAGCAAACAACGAAGAAAACAAGGTGCCGCACATGGTGGAGGGGCAGGAGAAGTGACTAGCGAGCAGTTAGGTCGCCATTTGACATGCCTGCGCGCGGGCAGTTATCTTAATTAGCTAACGCAAATTCAATGGGGACTATACGCGCATATGTCTAATGCGCACCTAAGTCGCTATGGTGTCATGTTCGGCTCTGCTGCTTCGGCACGCGCCTAGCGACCTCCCGCAGGACATGATGTGTGGACGATAGGGCATCGCTCGAAGCTGAGATGCCTCCTCATCTACTTAGGAGGTGTTATGACGCTTACATGCGCAGAAATACAAGAGGACAGCCGAAAAAATGGCTATCCTGTGCGTGAGCCCACACAGTAGAGAAGTGCTTGAGGGGACCACCAGGGCAAGGCATCAGATCCCGATGAATATTGTACTCTGACGCTGAATGGCGCAGGGACCGTACGAACGTACCTGTCGCAAGAGTGCGCCTCGAGCGAGAGCAAGCGATGTGCAAGGAAAATATAGCAATGGCCACCGCACGCGCGGGATTTGAGGCCAGAGGAGGGGTGGGCGATGAGCGCGTGAGCACGATCTTGAGGCACATCGTCTCCAGCTGCCTGTAACAGTGGTGATGGGCGCTCAAAATTTGCTTCCGCGCGCACGAGGATCGATCCCCCGCCTGGGCACACCACGTGGTTTTGCCTCCGCGAGAGCTTTCGCTGAGGAATTATAATTCCGCCCCTCGAGCTTGGGTGTGGGCAAATGGGGGCGGCACTAACAATACTCTACATTCTCTACATCTATTCATTCATCTTATTTGGTCTTCGAAGGTAGCGTATCAGCGGCCCTGAACTCCACTGAGACTGAAGTACTGACAGCTCGAGAGTGACACCTATTGTTGCCTTGTGATGTAAGCGCTGAGATTGCACGCGCGAAACGTGTGTCCATCGTCCCCAGCGCTCAGATTGCGCGATGGTTGCGCGCAATCCGAGCGCGTATCCATTACTCAGCGCGGCCCGTGCACGTCGCTCGTCCGCCGGCCTGTCTGCACTCCCTGCAGATCATCCTCGCGCTATCCCTTGCGCCCGCACTCCCTGCCACGGTAAGCTCTGCATCATGTTCGCATTTATAGGATACCGCTGACAACTGACCGCGTACCCCGACATAGCGCGCGCCGCGTCCGGCTTGCTGGCGTATGCGCGCACACTACCACCTCGCGCTACGCTCCCGTACCACCAACGTCCTCTCTGCATGACTTGGTGAGCCATATCACCCTCCGATGTTGATGTGCCATCCACTGACCTCTCGGTTTATCTTGCTGTCGTCTGCCGTGAGGGCTTGCTGGACGGCGGTGTGTCTCATGTCGTTTTGCTCGCTCGCACACTCGTGGAGGACGCGGTCGGTTGTGCTTGCTGTAGCGCGGGGCATGTTCAGAAACACAAGAGCCAGAGCCAGAGCTCGAGGATGATAACTTGGTACGTGGCAATAACGACAGTGCACGCTGTACAGCGCGATCGAGCCCAGTTAGTAATCAATATGACGGGCCGCTATTCCACTTATAATGAAGGCGGCAGATGGCACCTTGTCCGCACGTGGCGGGAATGCATTCGAATCCAAGATCTGGATACGGTCATTTGTGTGGGTGAGCAGGGGGCAGCGGCGAGTAAGGAGGCTAACGTCTGGCGAGAGGGCGCATGGCGGCATGTACGACCACGAGAGGCTTAGGGTGCGAGGCCAGCGCCAGGTGCTGCGCAGCCAGTCCGGGGTAGATGAGAGAGTCATCAAAATGCCGTATTCGGCCAGGCGAGCGCCGGGTCGGATAGCGTGGCAAGGTTACTTTGCTGGTGCTAGTCATGCTCGGTACGTCTTCTACGCTTACTTGATTTGCTCACTGGCCGTCTCAGCGAACAGATAGGCCCGGTGTCTTAGCTGTCTGGCGAGTAAGTACGTCCACCGGAAGACACATTTGCGCGCCCCAAGCACGCTTCTACCTCCTCCGCCTCTGTCGGCTCTTCAGCCACATCGCAAATGCCCATTCCTCCGAAATTCCGTTTCAGTGCACCCGCTGCCAACCCAGAGCCAGACGCAGACGCAGACGCAGATGACCAGGTACGCCCAGTCTTTGAGCCGTGTGAAGTGCGCACATAGTAACCGCCATGGTAGATGTGCTGGATTGGCGACAAGCTCGCATCGCCGATGGCAGAAGGCCAGCGCACTCTTGACAAAGGCCGTCGTCATGAGTGAGGTACCGTCAGATGAGGAAGACAATGGCACGGACGACTGGGTCGAGGAGGATGTCAGTCATGTACAGTCTTCGCATGGCGGTGTACCACCCTACTCATCACGGCACGGCTCGCCCCTCCTCAGCGCGTCTGCGCGACGCGATCACTTTGACCTCAGTTTGTCCCATGTGACCTCGTATGCACGGTCAATTTCTGGCTATCAAAAGCGATCCTAGCCATAAAGAGTGAAGAAAAACGACACACGTGCTAAATAGATATACAATAGTTCACGGCAAACAAATAGATGGTGCAAGTGAGGTGTGGTGCAGTGCAAGATCACAACACGACAATGATACGTTACGATTTCGTTGTGGTCATGGCGAGCGTCATGTAGCGTAGGTAATGTTACAACCTTCATCCCGCCAGACTGGGGCGAGGATGCCAATGTCTTCGCTCCCGGGCTCTCGCTGCGGGGCACGGGGAGCACCGCCAGGCATTGCGTGCGCATTGGTCATTCAGCCGTGCGCAATGTTCTGCTTAACATGCGCTTCGAGGCAGCGACGATGGCATGATTTGGCCAGAGCCGTAAGTAGGCACCAATGAGCGTGACGGTAGGTGTGAATAAAAGGAGCGTGTATTTAGAGAGTATCAAGCACCCCGACAATTTGGTTGCGAGCAAATCATAATGGAATACTTTCTGGACATGCCTACATTAACCTGTACTGAACCCCCATCCTGTCCAGCCATGTAGACCACTGAGGAGGGCGCCCGTCATGCACTCGCCATGCATCTGCGAGGCGGAGCTGGAGCCTTGGCAAGGACAGACCCACATTCAGGCGTGTGGCAACGAACTCTTGCACATCGAGCGGAGATATTTCTGTGACATAGAGACGCTGGAGGGAGGGGACACAGCTCGGGAGTGAGCTGCAGAGGGCGCGCCAATAGCCAGGACCGAGGCCTTGGAAATGCAACGACAAACGCTTCAAAGATGGCCAAAATGAGAAGAATATCGGGACGGCACCTCCGGATAGTCCGGATAAGCATGAGAGCTCGTGCAAGTCCAAGTCGGTCACATGTATGGCGAGAGGGTGTTCTATGAGGGCTTGCGCAAAGGCAGTATAGTGACGCGCGCGGATGGAAAATCCAGGGCCCAACTTGAGTACGAGGTGCGTGAGAGCGGGATATGTTTGCATGCGAAGCATGTGAACAGCGAATGCGGGATCAAGGTCACGGAGTGCGAGGTACTGCAGGCGGGTAAGGTCGACCTGGGGGAGATCCTCTGGGTGCTCAAACGGAGGTTTCACGAGATCACCGGCGAGCGTGAGACGGCGGAGCATGGGCAGCTGGGCAAGAACATGGGCAAAATGCTGGATGTTGCACTTGGGTTGAATGTGGCACAGAGCCAGGTCGACGAGAGTAGAAGTAGACAGTAGGATATTTGACCATTGTACCCAGATGCCATAGATGGACAGAACCTGTAGCGAGGCGGGAGGACATTCCAGGATAGACTGCGGAGGGAACACATCCCACTCAAGGCGAGAGCCAGGAGTGTGAGGTACCCAAATGGTGAGGGTATGTAGCGCAGTATGAGATAGAGCAGGAGTGGAGTGAATGGCTAAAAGCTCCACCAAGGAATGATCCCTGATCATGAACGAGAGCGACTGCCAACGGGAGGCATGAGGCGTCAGTGCCTCGAGGATGGTGTGAAGGGCACTCGGTGTCCACAAGGGGGCCTGAACCTCAAGAGGAGCATCGGCACAGCATGGGCAGCAGTCGGATATTGTGATAGTCAATGGCAATATGCGCGACTGTTGAAGGGCAGCTGAGACATAGGCCAGCGGGATGCGAGGTGTAATATCAAGCAGCTGCCATAAGGCAGGCATCGCAAGTGCTGTGTCCCGCCAATGCGCGCATACGGATAGAATCGAGTGGCGGAATAAGGTGGTCTCCAGGACATCGTGGCTAATTTTGGCACAAGGATACGGAAGGTATTTGCATGATTGACGAGCAGATTCGACACCCAAAATGAAGATGTGGCCAAGAATCTCATTGGGAATGGTGTAAACGGGAGTGAGGCGTTGTATCGCATAAGGCATATTGAGTACTGAAAAGGGTCAATAAGAAATCTTCGACACATGTAAAATTTTCACACGCACATTACTTGAAGGCAAATGAGACAACCTGCAGGGTGCAACGTGCAGCGGTAGGCAGATCACTCCTAGCATGTACAATCAATGGGATGAACAGACTAGAGAGAGTGATAGGGACTAACACCGCTATTTAGCTGCAGTAGCTAATAGTAACAGGAGAGACGGAGCGTGTATGTTGAATGTCGACGACGCAGAAATTATGTAATTATGGCACTGGGATTGGGAAATTATGGATAGTGACGGAAGGTGGGGGGTTTGGCACTCTGGGATATTTTATAATGCAGAATGGGCTATAATAAGCTGTTCAATCGCGTATACATGCAGGGAGAGGTACCAAGGCGGATGCTTCTAAATGTAGGGACAGGATATGGATAGTATGTGGACAGTATTGCCATTTCAATCGGGCAGGATCTAATCTCGATTGTGGCCTAATTGGGATGTGTGCATGATGGATGCACGTGATCAGGGTGTCGGACTTGTATTCAATGCATTCCAGTCATGTTGGGATAGTAGAGAATACATAGGAAGATAGCCCTTAAATTGATGTGGCCAGTTTATGACGCAATATTCCAATATGCCACAGCAGTGGTAGATATCATATATGCTGTAGGCAGAGGCGCCTGGAACAATCACTATCATGGAGGAGGTGAGTGATGGCTGCCCAGGGAGTGTAGCATAATGGTGCTAGCATGCTTCCAATATTTTACATTGGATATGCGGAGTAAAAGCGACTCAATGATCCAAAATTGAAGGTGTTCTGCACCGGGGGAAACATGTGTATAAATGTGTGGACTGAATAGCAGCACAAATGGGGCAGGTTGAGGTTCGGCCAAGGACAGAATCCGGGGATGGCCGGGACGATAAGGTGTTTGGGGCTGGACATTATGATGCGGTGCGGTGGACTGGATGCGCCCGGTGATCGGGACAAAACGGCGGGAGCACCCGGACAAGAATGCGGATTGGGGCGGACAAGCGGGCGATTGGCGCTGGACAGGAAGGCTATCTGATTTGACACATTTGCGATCGCGGATGACACTATTCAGTCACGCTTGGAAAATGTCCCAATCTAACTTCGATGTACTAAAACAGGACAATATCCTCGTCTGCAAAATAAATAGGTCCTGTTCTCTGTACGACATGCGCTGGACGTGCCCCCGTTCATATCACTTTCTGCAAGCATGGATCTGCTTGTGTTCCGCCCACCCATCTTTCAAGCATTGACTGTCGCAGAAGAATGCTCGACCGTTGCAAGCACCTGGACAGGATAACGTCGGATATAGCGGTGATATTATGGGCAACATGATAGCGCACCTCCGCACTTTTTCCAAGGCCCGACAGAGCCGCAGGTGAAGCACTTCTGCCACGGCCCCAGACGTGCTGTTCTTTGCTCCTCAACTACATCCACTTCTTCGAAGAATCCGCCTGGAATGTCGATTCGGAGCTCTCACAGATCCCCAAAGCTACGAGCGTTGATGTGTTTGGTGTCCGGTACTAGGCTAGTATTCGTGTAGCCGCCAAAGAGATACATCCTTCCGGTGTCTGGGTCGGTACGCAGAGCACCCATTGCACGATAAGTCGGGAAGCCTCGCGTCAGGACATGCCTCCACCTCGGCTTTGGTGAGTTGTGCTCCAAAACAAACGTATCCGCGAAATAGCTGAAGCTGAAGTACTGATCTATTGACGGGAAGCAGGAAGCCAACCGAGGATTGTAGCCGCCATATACAATGGTCGCGTTGAGGTTCGGGTTCTGCGATTCGGAATGCTTATGAGTGACTGTAGGGAGACGTACCAATGGGAACGCGCACGTATGTACAAGACATCTCCCCTCTCGCACATGGCTTATTACCAGAGAGCCTCTCGCGCCGCCACTTGCGCTCGTCGATGTCCCAGCTCCAGAGATCGTCGTACGAGCATGCCTGCTTGGTTCCGAACGGCGAATCAACAAGCAAGTCAGCTATCCCTTGCATGAAGTAGATCCGACTTTTCTCCGCGTTGACCCAACTTGCAACATGTTGCCTTGGTCCCGGACCGTCGTAATCCGCCGGTGCACGATCAGAGCTGCCAGACAAAGTCTCCCATTCACCGGTCGAGAGGTCAAGTTGCCGCGAGAAGATTGCACCCTATCCGACTGGCATTGGTCGCGCCGGCAAATATATACATTCGCCCGCGCACAACCTCCATCGCGTAGCCTGGAAGCACCTCGCCGGACCACTGCCACGGCTGCCAGCCATCGTCGGGTCCGACGAACATGGTGAGCAGCCTGATCCAGCGTTCGGTGACCAGATCAAAGACGTCCACCGCGGGCGAGCCGGTAAACAGATACGCCTTCTTATTGTGCACACCCATCTTCCAGCCTTGGTTCTTCAGGTTGCGCGGGGGGATGTTGGGCAGTCTCCGCCAGCCGTCTCCATCGTTGAGGTCAAGGCACCAGAAGTCTCTGCAGTTTTCCGGGACGATATCATTCGTAATGTGCTGCCCACCAGCCATGTATAGTCTGCCTTCGGTCACCAAAATGAATTGTGTCAGTATGCGATATGTGCGAGACGAGATACTGCTTCACTCTTCCATATGAAACTCGAGAAGCCTAGGCGCGAGGAGGGACCTGTGCCCTTACGCATCGATACTTTCTGCCACGAGCCCCTCACTTGCAATGCTTCACTTGAAAGCTGGTGCTTGACGTGCAAATCCGGATCCGGGTGCCGGAAAGAGCCAAGCTGTCTCACCTTCTCGGCTGGCATGAGAGACTGAAGGTCGCTCGTGCAGAGTTGAGCGGGAAGACTTATTATTATTGCGCTCGCAAAGAGGCCGCGCTGCGACGCTGAACCAGTGTTTCCGAGGACCAGGAAGGCATCGCTCATGCCGACAAGTCCCTTAAGACGTTGGTACTGAAGATCTATGCGCATGAGTTGCGGGATGCTCGACTCAAGATCCCACTCTGCATAAGACGCAGGTTAGGACTTGGACCAGATTGATACCTGGGGAATGCCTCACCGTGGAGCGCAGGGCGACATGAACGTTGGGCTATTGCATACAGTTCTTCCACCTCTTGTAAGGCATACAGCCCCTGAAGATTTGTTAGCTGTGTAGACATCCTCTCGAGGCACATGCTCACCTGCTCGAACCGATGGAGTTCTTTCATACACGAAGCAAGGCCATTGTAGCATCCCATTAAAGTAATAATCTTGTCCATATTGAGTCCCGCATATGCGTTTCTAATTGTTTGAGGCTCATCCGATTCCGAACATGGGGTTTCGTAGTCCGCCGAGAGCGATGAAATTGCATCCCGGAACGCTTGGACGGCGTCTTCGCATAACTTATTGTGATGAGCGGAATGTGCTGCATCCATGAGGCGAAGACACCTCGCGTAGCGCTGCCGATCTAAGTGATATGATATTATGGACATATCTCAATTGATTTCGACTGGAAGCGCTATTTGCACTCACCGTAACTGAACCACTGAGTCAGGTATAAACTCAGGAGATAGACTGCGAATGCCCCCTCTAATGTTATGGCTCCAGAACTCATGGTCCCTCCGGTGTGATATACGCGTAGTAGTGTAGGGGTATTATGAGGAGTGAACGCAGGTTTAATATAAGGATGGGGCTTTCGAGGAGCAGATATAGCTCGACCTGGAATGTGAGCAGGAAAATAAGTACTACGCGATCACATGACCGTGACAAGACGCGTCCCGCCACCGACTCCCCCCGAAGCATGCCTAGCATGGTGTTTCCAATATTGATTCAATCCTAAAACCAATTGTGGATCTGAGAGTCCTGTGACAGCTGTAAGACATTTTTATGTAGAGTTGTAAAAGCTCAATCGTGCCTTGGAAATCTTAGCATGCCTTGGCCTCGATGACGCAAACTTGGACATGTAGGACTCGCACGAGACTGTCATATATGCACGACAATGTGACATGCTCTCTGTCGCTTGTCACTCCAGCATTATGCCTTTCAGAATTTGTCTTCAATGTCATTGACTTCGAATTGATACTCTCGGAATTCTCATGTACATAGATCTCGAAGCTACAAAAAGGCTGGCGCTGTGATCGTTTCCGAACTCGCTGTTACGACACTATCCTCGAAACTCAGTAAAAACAACTGTCTCTTCCATCTTCATTCAGTCAGGGTCTGAAACGAATTGCCTCATGCCATCACGACTTGACCGGTGTGATGACGGTTGAAGGCTGGACTCAATCACTCTCTTGGTCCGTTGAATGCGTCCCGGATGAGGTAGCAGACTTCTCGTCTTCATGAACAGCGTTGTCAGCTTGTTTCGCCTCTGTCAGCGCTCCAAAGCGGCCGATCATTATACCGCGCGGCTGCTTGATAGCAATCATCTCGAAGACAGCCGTGAAGGTGTTCGTCAAATCGTGTTTCTCGCCGACGGCATGATCGATTGTTCTCCAGTCCTCCTCCGCCTCGAAGTAGACCTCCACAAGACGGCGCTTGAGCTTTTGGAGCACTTCGGCGATTCCAAGGACCGACTTGTGGAGGCAACAATATAGGTCCGCGATTGGTAGATATTGGGAGAGCATGTGGGACCTCACACTCCTGTCGTAGAATGTTCTCCTCGCACAATGACTCGCTTCGCAAGGCCATTCCATTTGGGACTCATCGTCGGCTAGGACTGGAGTGCCATCCACGCTGACGACGATCCTCCGGTAGATGTAGTAGTAGGCAACCCACCAGATAGACTCCAGATCATGCAGTGGATTATAGCGGAAGATGGCATTTATCACAGACACAGGAGTAGGCTTCTCGGTCGACTCTCCGAGACGACCGCCCCCATGAGTATACCGGTGTGCGGCGACTTCTTCAGCTATGAAGCCAGGTGTGCCCTGAGCAGGGTCTCTCAGTTGGACAAACATTTGTTATGAGTGCGATACTCACAATATAGTCACATAATTCATGTTCGTCTGCCATGCTTTCAGCCAGTTCCAGATCCACAAGCTTTACGATCAGCACACCATCCTTACGCATCACCATGATATTACCCGTACTGATGTCACAATGGACCCATCCCCGCCGATGTAGGAGTTGTAACGCTGCGGCGCAACA
>NW_020169838.1:1389828-1431658 GCF_002117355.1 Postia placenta MAD-698-R-SB12 | reverse complement strand
TAACCAGTATTCCCGAGCGACTGCAAAACCACAATCTCATGTCAGTATCGTTGATCGTGACGCCATATGCAAAGCGCCGTCGAGGGTCGGTCCGTATGCAGAGATCCATGTCCCAGATCATCCTGTACACGTCCTGTGAAGCGAAAGCATTGAGCACCAGTCGTCTTCGGGAGGCATAGAGATCATACATACGAGGTCTCGGCAGTTGTTGGACTTGTGCTTGCTATACTCGATGCACGCGCCAATGTCCTTCCAAGACGCTGTTCCACCGGACTTCCCGCGCAGCACAAAGTACGCGTCCGGTCGGGTTTTTGATCGCCTACGACTGTCTTCACACGCCCAATCTGAATTTTGGACAAAATCGAACTGTGGGAGGTCCTCAACCTCAGCTGCTCTGGCTGCAGCCTGCGCGATGTAGACAAGCGGTTGGAAAGTATCGTTCTCCGCTTTGCCAGACTTGCTCGGTTCACCTTTGAATCTTCTCCACCGGCCTCTGACAATCTCGGGATGACGTCCGCGTTTGAGCTTCTTGATGACATCCTCGATAATGATGCTTGAATGTAATGGGGGAAGAAGGCCTTTCATAAATAACTTGACCGGGAGCTCCATTACATGTTTCCCGAACACCTCAATGATGTTTTCACGGACGTTGCGCATGCCGTAGATTTCGATCGGATTTGAGACATAGTTAGCCATGATTCCACTTGTCGCGAGCACAATAGTACAGAAACTGTGGTAATGGTGAATGAGTGGGGCACAGAATGCTCAATGCGAAGAGAGGCAAGCTTTAGATGTGGATGTTGTGGCTAACGCAGTGGTTCGGAGCCTCGAGGTGATAGCAAGGCATCTGAATCTCGCACGTGATCGCGTCTCGGACGCGCTTGTGGCAGTGGCTTTTTGGAACGCCCGCTAATAGGTGCGTTCAAAATTGCCGCTAAAATCTCGCTGGAAAACAAGCGAAATTTAAGCGGCCAGAAGCAGCGAGCAGAATCTGAGCTCCCCTCCTCGAACAGCGACAAATAAGCGACTGCTCGTCGCAAGCGCTCGCAGATTCTGGCTTACGGCCATGTCACGCTTGCATGATTCGCCAACCTGATTGGCTGGGTAGCCCTTCGCGAACCGAAAACGTGATCAATTCACGGCTGCGTCACGCTTAGTCATCTGTGACGCTTTCAGCGACCTTTCAGCAACCTTCAGCCACATTTGGGCGCTCAAAAGCAGCGAAAAGTCGCTTGTTTTCCAGCGAGATTTAAGCGGCAATTTTGAATGTACCTAATGTCTGACTCTGAGTAACCAAGCCGCTGGATGTTTCGTCCGCTTTGAAACCGATTGCAAAGCTCAAGCATTACTGTCACAACACATGTACGTGAGCAGTCGTGGCACAACGCATGAGTGCATTGTGTTAAAGCTGGCCGTAAATCATGCCTCACTCGCGTCACTCGCGTCCTAGTCGGGGATTGCAAGAGACCCTACGGAGAAGCCATTGTTGTCAAATTGCAACTTCGAGAACCTCGAGATGACGGACGCGTATGCAGCGCGAGATTCTGAATATGCTGATTCCATCTTAGGGAGTCTTTAGGAACAAGATTCAACTTCATACTTCATGACTGTGCGTGAATACCCTTGAAACCAATCGGTTTAGTGCGGAGGTGTACAGATATGCGCACATGCGATCTCAATTCAGCCAAATGTCTTGCCGTTGCCGTTGATTTCTACCGGAAGTCATCCGAACCATTTCGGTTGCAGATCCATAGTCCAATGTAGTGTTATCTAGAAATACACCAAGATACATATATTATGAGTACAATGCCATGTCGTCCACTGAAGTTGCGCTTTCAAGCCTGCTTGAACACCTTCAAATTCTCAAATATCGTACAATGACTAGTGTTAGAAGAGATCCCGACATCACGAGACAAACCATGATGCTTGTGTGGAGGCCTAAGGCCATAGCTCCGTTAGCAGTAAGAACGATGACGTTCGAGTGCGTCGCCTGCGGAACACCGTTGGCGTCCGTAGCAGTGGCGGCAAATGTTCCTGAAGGTGCAACGTCCCAAGTGGCTGAAAAGCAAATTGCTTAGTATTCGTAGGGATCCACTGTGGCGTACTCACCAGGGAGTTGGCCACCAGAAATACCGGCGGCCTGTACCACACGTTGTAGCTCCATGCTTGCATCTCCGGGTACTGTGGAGAGAAGGCCGACTCGGGGTGGATCTTGGGAAGGGTGCGTCAAGTTGCCGTAGTAATAGGCCACCAGAGCCCTATGCATAATCGGCAAGGTAAGATGGCAATAAGCACTGGAGACACAGCCACGTACGATTTCAAGAATGGATCACCGAGACTCCAGCTGTACAGGAACCCACCGTTCCCCGGCGGATCGGTCGCTACCACGGCTGGAGTGCAGCGAGGGTTACCTGTAGAATTTGCAGACATTGGTACAGCAAAGTCGCGGGGATCGACTGAGAAGGTGACGCCGCCTATTACGAAAGAGAGATTGTGCGCGACGCTGCAGTCGAACGAATAATCTGGTTCGTCAAATTGCGACATCATGTGCTTGACGACGTCCTTCGGGCCACGAATTAAGGAGTTTCCCTGAGCAAGTGAACGATGAGATCGCTTGTCAGCAAGTATGGAGATGTAACATACGGTATCGAGGAGGGCAGACAAAGAGATGGAAGAGGGAGATAGCATAGAACGGGGTAATTTGGCATCGTTAAAGTAAACCGCATCCACCGGAATCTCCCAAGTCAACGGGTACACCTTTTAAATGTGAGACAATCTGTTGGATAATCACTATCTCATGAATAGCTCACCTCGTCCGGAGCATCGGAAGGCGGCGGTAGGCCCCCTTGGGCGGCTGTATACGCTCGCACGGGTACCCATGTGAGATGATCATCCTGGATTCCTACTGGCAAGGCGCCAACCGAGAGAAGTCCCACGTTGCCACCTATGTCAAATGTATCACGCTGAAGTGTTATTGCAATGAGAGGGCTCGACAACATATTCTGCACTATGAGCCGCGGAAGCAGCGGTCCATATGTGGCGAAGGAGGCAATCGCGGCGCTCGAGAACTGAACGGCAGCTGCATCAGACTGGCGCTTCCTTCGCGAAGATGAGCCAGGTTTCAGGAAATCAAACGAGGGGAAAGGCGGAGCGCCAATAGAAGATGTGAGGATAGGGTTGGATGTGTTGGACGACCGCTTTGTGAGCTGAGAACTGGCAGGCGCGAGCTGGGCCTGTAGGAGCTCACGCCAGATCATGCTAGGCAAGCGGCATTCCGTAGTGAGAAGCAGAATAACGCCGCGGCTGATCACGTCACGTCACCTTATAGGGGGAAATCCAAGACCTAATATTCCTGCGGAGCCTGTCTCAAACACAGTTGTATTTGTATCGTTGATCGCAGCCAAGCTTTGGTTGACTATCGAGAGGCTCGCGATGCTAACTGTATCAGAGCCAACAGGCCCAGTTGCATGCGTTCCAGTCCGTGAGTCGCCATATAGCAAACGAACGTCGAGTCCAGTGGGATGCAGTGTCTCTTGGGAATAGAGCGGTACGCCGGCGTCATTGCATTGGCCTGTGCAGGCATCAGAAACCAACCAAAGGTCTGATGACCCAGTGTCTTTCCAGCCATGAGTGCCTACAAGCTTCTGAGTGTCATGCATCATCGTACCAAGAACTAGAGCCGTTTGTGTGCTCCCCACAGAGATGAGGACGTTGTAGGTGCTGTAAGCATATCAATGAGGTTCCGTGCGCATGATGAAATAGAAGACTTCAAGCGCACATGTCCATATCGTCTCCGAGACCAATGGCTACACTCTGACCAGTTCTCTTGTCGAGGTTGGACGTTACTCGGCGGTAAATTGGCAGGTGCATTTCGACTGATTTGTCGTGCGACGCCCCTGCCAACGAGACCAGCAATAGTGAGAAAATAAAGATTAGACTAGTCATGATATAGAATCGGGTCATTCCCGCATTAATGAAACTTAAGGTATGAATGTTGCAACAAACGGATGAAGAGACGCGACTCAACCGTCTTGACATTTGACCACGTGATCGCGTGTCACATAGTTCTCGGATTGCGTTTGAGCCGACACATCTTAGAACGTTACTTGATGATGCAGAAGTACTTAATCAATCTGTATAGTAGTACATTGTGAGTAACAATATTGCGCACAGAAGGTACATGAGCAAGGAGTGGACGAGGTAGGTCGACGGAGTGTAAGATTGGATTCGAGCAGACCGATAACCAGCCACCTCTGGGTACAAGTCCGACCGTCAGAGCATGCAAAGATAAGCAATATGATAAATAGAGCATGAAGTCCAGGTACAGATGCACAGTATAACACCATCCACAGAATGTCAAAATGGTCTAAATCGCTTGGCCGTAGTATGCGCTGCCTTGTGAGGGCTCTTCCGAATGACGAGGGGCCATGTCATCATCTGGTGGTTGCGAATCGTACGCAGTCATGTACGAGCTATCGCTAGGCATTTGATACAGGTGTGACGGGCTGGGTGGACTCTGCAATCCGCCCGATGGCGCTCGTACATGCATCTCAAAAGCCTCAGCTCCTGTTGGCGGTGGCGGTCTCTGCCATGCTTCCGCCGTCGGGACAGCATGCGTAGACACAAGTTCCGTAGATACTGAGGCCATTGGAGGCGCGTGGTCATATCTGATAAGGGGCGGCGTCGGCGAAGGTGCGGGGATATCAGATGCAGAGTAGTATGAATGCCGCATGTCATCCGGCGATGGGTATGGTAGCCCTGGCCTTGGAGATACTCCAAGCATCTGATTGCGGTTGACGTCCTCGTGGAAGGCTTCATGAGTGGAGGGCCGCCCGCTCGGAGATGCTGAAGGCGGTGGCGAGAGACTGTCGGCGCTGTAGCCTTTGTCACGAGCAGGAACGACAGCTGAAACGGCATCGATATGAACACTCGACACCTCGGACTCGGAACGATAGTGCGGCTGGTGGAAAATAGGTGTCTTCTCCATGTCCCGATGTTGCTTTCTACCACGCCTGTGCTCTATGCCCAGGCGATCCTTAAGGTCACCTAGTACCCACATCTCACGAACAATGTCCCTGTCGAGAGGCATATATGCGCTCTTGAGGAACTTGACTACGAATCTCGGGGCTATACGGCCAGCATGAGCACATTAGCGGCTGAACCTTGCGCATCCGCTGCTTACCTAAAGCCACTACGACGGAAAAGAGGACGGTCGCCCAGAATGAGATTTCACCGAAGAGAACGACCACTTCATCGTTGAAGTTGGGGGTGTCAAAGAAGGAGTAGACGGTGATCCAAAGTACCATCACCACCGAGGATCCGATGACAACAATCCAAGTAATGATTGTCCAGCTGCAAATCGTCAGACAGCTGTCATGCTCGGAATATATCAAATACTTACTAGCGAGTGTTCATCCCTACGTATAAGTTCGCTGCAAAAATCGCGGCCACCGAGACTGTAGTACCGAAGTCCGAAATGGATTCAATTGCTTTGCCATTCCAGGAGGCGGCCAGACCCAGCGTCCAGACGAGGTATGGAATGAAGAAGACGACAACCGATTGGTAAAGGCCATCCAGCATGTACATCCAAAATTTTAAACGAGTGTATTCCAACCCGCGTATACCTCGGATGTACAGCTGTGGGAATGCGAGTGCCGCCTTCGCATTAATATCCTGATCGAACGCTGCCACGGTGTGAGCAACAATGTGTATAATAAAGTGACGTACACACCTCCAAGGACAATGACCGGCAAGGAGGTGAAGACCAAATTGTACAGCAGGATGAAGGTGTATTGGTATAGATATGTGGCGTCGAAACTGCGTGCCGTAAATCTGTTGAGGCGCATTCCGTCAAGAATACACGACGACGTACTTATTGTAGATCTGGAACCAGAACATAGCGAAAGTCCAGATAACGTTCTGCAAATGTAGTCTAGTCATATAATCCGATCGGCCAGCAGCTGTGACGAACCTTATAGAAGAAATTGCTGTGCATATCCGCAACTCGCTGGTATGACCAGCGGCCATGAACGAGAAGCAGCTTGGTTAAAAAGCGGAACTGCGCGAAAGCATAGTCCGCCGACATTGCAGCTTGCGAACCCTCAAGACCCAGCAGGCCACACCCGATATTTGCTTCTTGGATCATGGCGACGTCGTTTGCACCGTCGCCTATGGACAATGTCATGGCGGATCGCCCTTCTTTGACCTACAGTCGGACATGTAAGCAAGGTCGATCACACATGAAGCAGCGTCCGTACCAGCTTGACAACCAAAGCCTTCTGAGCGGGAGAGACACGACAGCAGACAACGGTCTCGCACTGAGTAGTCAGGTTCAAGAAGAGGGACGACAGAGTAGGTGAAAGAGCATGGCGCAGTGTATCGCCGTCAATCACAACGGCGAACGATGCCTGCGCTCCAGATACAAACCCACGTTTCCGCGGGTCCAACGTGGGCGGTCCCAACACTGATGCAATCTTGTTCAGACCACCCTCAATCTGTAACCGAGCAGCTTCCACTGTCTCAGCGGATAAGATCATGATGTCCATATCGCTCTTGAGCAAATTGCAGCTGAAGCCTAGATTGTCATCGTTATTATGGTGCTATAAGCGCCCATAACATGCACGCACCAATCTCAATAGCCGTCTGAATCTTGTCACCTGGCAAATGGTCTCAAAGATACATCCATAGAAAAGATTAGCGCAAGCATACCAGTGAGGATCCAAAGCTTGATACCGGCCTGATGAAGGAGCTCAATGGCCTCCGGTACACCTTCCTGCAGCTTGTCCTCTAGAGCGGTGGCACCGAGTATCGTAAGCGAGTGTTCGATCTGCTCGTTTGCCTTGTCGATCGCCGCGTCACGGTCCGTGATCGAGTTAGTCGCGTCCTCATAGACGCGCTGCCAACCCACGTACTCCTCCTCGCTCAAGTATCGTTGCGCGATGCACAGCGTACGTAGACCACCGTTAGCGTATGCCTCCATGTCCTGCGAAGTCTTCTCCTTGATCGCGGGGTCGTGATCAGCAGCGAGGCGTTGGTAGATGACGCTATCGGCACCCTTGCAGTACAGGATGAGCTGGCCCTGTGGGTTGCGGACGACAACGCTCATGCGTTTCCGCGTGCTGTTGAACTCGAGTACATTCAGGAGAGTGTACCGCTCCGGCTGGCCCATTACTTCGATATCGATACCATCGCGTGATTTCTGGATGAAGGGGAATCCGGCATCGCGAGCAGCAGCAACTAGAGCAGCTTCGTCAGGCGACTCGGCCTTATACTCCAGGTGGTAGGGGTGCTCAAGTGGTTCAGGACGATCCGACAAGACAGTATGACAGACAGCAAGTGCACGGAAGAATGCGATGAGATGGCCTCTTTGCTCGGATGCCTTATTAGCCAGGTCTTCCGCCAGCTTAGGCGAGATGAGGGTAAGTTTGTCCTCCTGCAAGTAGCGATTCTTAAACGTGTTGGACATCTTGGAGAGCATGTCTTGCTTGAGAACCCGCAGCTGCCGGTCCTGTTCCAGAGGATCCATCAACTCGCCTGTGCCGTCACGCTTAGCCGCGCCACGTTGCGCCTCGGTAACGCCCTCGCCGTAGGAGACTCCATGTACGGAGCACTTTTGGAACTCCATGATGTTCTGCGTGAGCGTGCCCGTCTTGTCGGAGAAGACGTATTCGATCTGGCCGAGGTCGTCAGAGATGTTCCACGTCTTGGGGACACAAGCTGCATCGAGTGGCTTGTAGTACATGTCAATATCCTGTGAGATGAAGTACGCCTGGATCGTCTTGACAATTTCGATGGAGATGTACAAGGAAACGGGGACGATGTTCTGGAAGGCGATTAGGCACGAACTGTGTGATTTTGTCAGCACCATAAACGCCGAGTCAACATGAACCGCTCAGACTTACACAAAGGTGACTATGGCATTAACAACAGGAGATGATGATGGATTCTCGTCGATCTCGAAGAAGTCAGCGCTCGTCCCGCTCTTCGCGTCGAACAGCCCGTTGGCAATGGCTGAGATGAGACACATCCCAAACAGGACGACGAAGTTCACGATGACATTGAAGTTCGTCTCCTTCTCGATCTTAGACTGCTTTGACGGAGTCGCGCCGCCGTTCAACATAATCTTTGTGTCTGGGCCGGTGAAAACAACAAGCCCGATGACCCATGCCGTGTTCCGCAGAGTGCACCCACGGAGGAGCATCTCGTTGATGGACACTGACTCCTGCTTTAGCTCCCCATGCTCCGGCTCCCGGTAACGCAGAACACCGTGGTACAGGTACAGGTTCTGGTGTGGAGGCTCCGAGTCGAGCACGAATGACGAGCGTTCCACGTCCTCCTCAGACGTGATCGACGCTGTTGCGCGGACGGACTTCCGCGGCTTCAGGTTCGTCTCGCCGTCCAGGTTCTTCGTCTCGACGTAGCACATGTTGTCCGGGTCCGACGTCGACAGAACAACAATGTCCGCAGGGATCTGCTCATTCTCCCGCAACAGTACGATGTCACCCACCTCAAGCTTCTTCCAGAGTGTCCGTTCCCAGCGGGCAAAGCCCGCCATCCGCTGCCCGTCGTTGACTACACCAATTGATGACCGAGACCTCACGGACTCCTGGTAAATCGCGAGCGTGCCAGAGCCGCCAGCCCACGAACCTAGTCGCGCGTGCCCGGGCCCAGGCATATCGACAAGCTTCGGCTCGCCAGCCTTTGGAGGGTAGCTGTGGAATTCCGCGATAGAGCTTACCGAGTCCCCCCTCCTCTGCATGCCCGCTGGCGGTAACGATGACAGCGACGCATTTGGGTCATTCGATACCCGCATGCTTACCAGGTTACCCTCCAGCCCCTTGCTCAGCACGATCTGCATGCCCTCCTCCGCCTCACGTTCACGCAGGCGACGCACGCCCCGCGTCACTCTTCCTGGCTTGTTGAGCCCTAGAACCTTATCATACCATGACCGTGGGTCCGTAGGCTGGTTCACGTTCCGCCATTGTCCGAGCTTGGTCGATGGGGATGTGTTAACCTCCTCATCCAGTCGCGCGCGGCGGTAATCTTCTATTCCATCCTTGATGGCGGTGATGCCCAAAATGAAGATTAGCGGGAGCGCCGCGAGCTGCGGCGTAGTAGCACCAAAGAGGGGGAACACTGCGGCGCATGTCAGCTACTGGGGTAAGTTGTTCCCTACGTCTAGGCCCACCTTCTGCAACGACCAGTGCCAGGAAGTAGATGTTGGCCGCCCTGAGAACGCTGTGTCAGCACTCGAGAAATCGTGTGTGTGAGCTCAGCGCACCGTCGGAATTGCTCGTAAAGGTTCTTGGGTAAGAACGTGATGATAGTGTACTCTGCCAAACTTAGCGCACTGGGAGCGGAACTCATACATGACCGTACTCACTGCTCGTCCGGACCTTGTTCCTCTTGTAACGCACCACCGGCTCACCACGAGAATCGAGCTCCTCGCGAGGCAAAGGGGAGTTCACGTAGATCTTCCTGCGTACACCCGCGACGGGCGGAGTCGGCACCTCAGGAGCGTTCGCCTGCGAGGTAGCCGACTCGCGCGTCTTCTTCTTCTGCGACATGCGATGGAAGAACGCCTTGCCCTTCATTGACAGCCGCCTCCTCTCTGACCGCTCCTCCTGTCGTGCCGTCTCTGCGAGCGTCGACGCCGCCGTTCGCACGGTTCGCAGGCGCAGCTCTGGGTCGATGCCGTCTTCGTCATCGTGTTCCAAGTCGTCTTGATGTGGGTGTCGCCGGAAGAAAGACATACGAGCAGCTAGGCTCGGAGTGTGGGGGAATGGTGTGCAGCCCGGTACCAGCGCGGCGCGTGCAGATGTCTATGTGAAGGTGAGATGCTGGAGGGATTGGGAATGTGCTGCGACTTGTGCCGAGGCGGTGAGTTTGACTGCCTTGGGCCTAACGCTTATTGCCAGCGACCCCGCGCACCCCCGGTGAAAATAAGCCCGACATCATCACCGAGAAATCCGAACTCACAAGGCTACAGTAATTCCGTGTCCGAGAGCTGGTACCGAGTAGATTGTTGCCTAGCAGCAAGCTGCAAGTTCTGCGGAAGAGGTAACGCACCAACCTCGGCGCCTTTTAGAGCGTCGATCGTCCAGGAGGCAGAATCAGTGAGTGAGTCGCGGTTCGTGACCACAAACTTACAGATTGGACAATATAATCTCCCGCTACTGCGTCGCGGGATGGTTGGGGTCGGGAACTTCTGAATCAGAATAAGCACTTTGGCTTTGTTGCCTATTAGTCGGCAGATGCCGAGGATTTCGACAAGTGATATATAATCATTAAGAAGTTGCATTATTAGTGGGTCCATAACCCCGTATTTTGAATCACTCGGCTTGCCCTACACAAAACAGGTCCCTCTGAAGTGTCCGGTTATAAACACGCTATAGAACTACAAGAAAACACAGGACGATGACGCAATTTTTCGAATGCTACCCTCAGGATGACAAATACCACTAAACCAAGCAGACTCACCCACCGAAAACACCAGTAGCTAGCGTGAGTGAAAGTTGTCAGCATTTGTCACTCATCCGTTCCTGAGCAAGCTACTGTGTCGTCTCGTGCCATAGTTGTAAGAGTAACAGCGTACTCGGGGTCCCCGAGCCCGGGCGCGAACTTCATTACATCAAAGATGTGTGTGTCACATTCCTGTGCCCTCGGAGCAGAACACGGGCCGCCACAAGATGTGCATCCATAAGTTATGTAAGAGACATGGTCAGAACAGGGATAAAAATACATACCGTAATCAGCTTCTCCACTGCATCGTTCACGCACCGTTTCGCAATATACAGCAAAACCAATATTGATAGACCTCCCTCGCAAAATGTACAGATAGGCGGCATGGAGCATAGCGGCGCTCGGCACCTCGGGGGTGACGTGCCCTCATCCCCCAGAGATCTCAGTGTTGTTCATGGCACCCATATATAGTCGTAATCCACGCCGATGTCTCAATATTCGTCTATATGTCGAGGTCTACATCGTCGCTCTCTACTTCTGCAAACAAAGGTAGACAGCGACGAACCCTACGATACCAGTAGCTTCCTTAATCTGGACATTAGTCATGGAGTCAGGCATGTATTAGACACCCAATTCCTTCTGAGGAGGGATATATCGCCCATCCTAAGAATGACGGCGAGAGGACGAGGGGATTACAGCGAGCGTCTACCTCACGATCCTCAGTAGCCCATCGGCCGCTCGTCGACGTCTCTGCACCACTGCCGACTCCTGCCGCGAGCTTCTGCCCCACTTTGCCGATGTGTATACTTTGCGAGGGGAGGTCTATCAATATTGGTTTTGCTGTAATTCCCGCGAATTCTAGAGACGCAGCGCGTCCAAACCGCTTCCGAACAGGAAGGAAACGGCCCTGCAACAGCCACATTACATAGTCATAGTTCTCACCCTCTTGCAACACGTTTATGAGATAGCAGGTCAATGAAGTAGCCCCATGAAACACAGACTTACACTAAAACTCGTTCTGAGCTACTGAGTCGCTGCCACCCTATTGTGGAGCCACTACAATGAACTATTAGCAATCATCAATAAAGACTGAACAGGTGCGTGAAGATTCCCTGTAAAGAGGTGCTGTGTGTCGATGGGAAGAAGGGGAAGAGACTGTGCGCATCTCAACGACATTACAGGATGCGAGCCCCTTGATCATGATATGTTCTTGCCCACTTCGTTCTACTCCGTAGATAGCCCATCGGTTACTGCCCAGTATACATTACTCGTCGCCAAGCGCATGTACCCTTGAGTTGTTGTGAATGAATATGCTGTGCAGAATTGCTGCTCCCATTGATGCAACATCATAGACGCCGTAGATCGTGGCGGTAACTAGCAGCTGACCAAGAACCCGAGTGCAAACCCAGTGGAATCCTCGAGGACGGGGTTCAAGGACCCCATAGCGAAGAACTGGGGCATAGGCTCGTGCCAACCTTGATGTGGCACGACCATTATAAACAGCCCACACCTGCAACCTCGATCGCGCGATACAGCCCGAAGCAGCTTCCCTGCGCAGCAGATCCGCGCGACTCGCTGGCGAACAAGCAAACTTGCAGGACGAGATTCGCGCACCAGCATTTGCGACAGCACGGCTGCCTAGTCGAGGATGTGTCGTTGAACGTGCGAGATGGGGCGCGCCTGGTATTGACGTCGACCTGGCAATGGAGGTCTTCCCCAACGTGTTGTGCAGAAGCCAGCGGCAGTTGCTTGGCTTCTACCTCGAGGCACGTTCACTATATCTTCTATCTGACCAGGTCATATTGTCGCACTTCGTGAGGAACCCGAAGGCCATTGTATATAGGAGACCTTCTCGCTCTCATGCCGCGTTCCCGCCTTTGTGGGAGAGTACTGGGGCGATTCGGGTCAGCTTGTGCGATGAACAGATTGCAAGCAAGTCTTACCAGGCTGCCAATATTCGCTCATACGCATTGCTACCTGCGCACATTTGACAACTAATAGCTCCGGGGAACACAAGCTTCATTGATAACAAAGCCGCAGTGTGTCCGCACAATGTCCGCACGCCCACGTCCTCGACGAAGAGACCGTGGACTGAGAGGTTCCGAAGCATAACATTCTGCCAATGACCCGAGCTCCAAGCTGTTGACAGCTCAACATTCCGCGGCCACTCAGTCAAGAAAGGCAAACCAGCCCCGCTAACCGGCTTGCGGCGCGCAATCACGCAGACGAGCCCAGCCAGGACAAAACACATGTATCCGATCACAGCTCCAATTTGACATTCATTTGCACAAGAAGCTCTAACCGCACCCGATGACATATCAGGGCGACTCAGATTGATACGGCGCGGCTGTGTGAAGGGGCACGATCGTGTCCATACTTAGAAGCCGCTTGAGAGCGAGGTGTTCCCAGGTCCCATAATTAGCGCATCGGCGTTGAAACGTTGACATACTATGTGCGCGGCAGGTCGGTGGTGCCAGAAGAAAGCAAAAGCAAGAGCAAGACGCCGTCCAGCACAGACAAGTCGTTCCCCGAGAGCTGCCCAGAGGCAGCAGGCGATATGCACGTCCCGCGCACGGATGGAGCTCAGGCAAACGCAGACCCCGAGCCAGAACCCAGGACGTTGTGCATATCAAGAAGCCCAGCGCAGCCACACCTCGCCGGCGTGTCGCGAGGACCGTGCGCCACCAGAACGCATGCACGCACGCGTACGACGTCAGGTTCTCGCGCGCGGCGAGAAGACCCGGGTGCCAGAGCCACACAGAACACAGAACTAGTGCTTGACAGCGGAGCATCAGCACTACACCGCGTCCTGCCCAACGGAACACGTTCGTGGCATCCGATACACACCTGCGGTGCGGCGAGCATCATCGACCCATCGAAGAACCGTCCTGGCCAGAAGTGCACTCATAGTATCTGAATCTGGAACGCAAGCACCAGAACTGACCGCACAGCAGCATATCTGAATTGCAGCGTTCATCTCCGTTCCAGCTGTCCATTCGCACCAAGATATGTAGTCCCCGAAGGTGCGCTCGGCGAGCCATGCACATGGCGAGGAGCGGCCAGGAGCAGTCGGCTCGGGGAGGTTTCAGCGAAGGTGCCGGAGCGGTCCGGGTGCGGAAAAAGACGGAGCATCTCCACAATAGGAAATGCCGCACGATCTCCGCTCCATGCGGACCAAATCTCGAACGCGGAACATTCGCCTCACCTCGCCGTCGCCTGCGTGCCCCAGCCAATTGAATGGCCAACATTTCCCGACGACAGAAAGGCAATCCTGCAGCAGGATCTGGCGCTGCGCGTCAGCCCACCCATGGCCGGGACGACTCACCGGGACGCTCACACGACCTGTTCTGGCAGAGGCGCCTGGCAACCGCCCGCCCATTGTTTTCCGTTTCAAATCCAAGAAGACTGCATTGCCATTGCGGGGGCCAAGCCATATGAGGCAGATTATGCGAGGGATAGACATGAGAATGCGAGAGCAAGAAGAAAAGGAAGCTCCAATGGATACACTGCGCCTGTCTGGCGAGAGGTCTATGGGACACTAGTACGATACTGTTCGAGCGGGGTACTGTGCGGCCTGAGGTATACGTAAGACTAGTGGGGTGCGGGACCAGACCGCGAGAATAAGTTAGTCAGAGTGACAGTCCAAAGACAGGAAGAGATAGGAAAGACAAAGACAAAGAGTGGTCCGTGTTGCGGGTTGCGTTTGGGCATTCTGGACGTGCGGGTCATGCTCATTCTGTGGAAGTAGACATCAATAGGTTGTCAAGCGCAGGAAACGAGGGTACGCACACACACGTCTCCGATCGTGATCATAATCATCTGTCAGTGCGCCAGTGACACCTGGGCGCCGGACTTCAAGGGCCCCGCCGAGGGCAGCTTCGCGCGCTGGAAGTTCCGCACAAACTCGAACTGAGGGCCCGTCTCGGGGCTGCAGGGGAAGCGCTTGCACTTCTCCACCGTCTTCCATTCTTCGGCGATCATGCGCAGCGCGTCCGCCCCGTCCTTCGCGATGCCACACTCGACGAGCCAGCACCCGACCACGAGCCCGGTGCGCCCAATCCCGCCGCGACAGTGCACCGCACAGATGCGCGCGCGCTGCTCGCTGTCGCGCAGCACAGACATGATGCCGCGCACAAACTCGACGCTCTCGGGCAAGCTGCGGTCGCGGATCGGGAAATTGTGGTACTCGACGTCGCCCGCGTCGATCCCGAGCAGGGCGCAGCGGGCTGCGAGGTGCGGGGCGTACGAGAAGAGCTCGTGCGGCTCGGTCAGGTCGATGAATGTGCGCACCCCGGCGAGGAGGAGTGCGTCGAGCTTCTGCCTGGTGTGCTTGTGCGCGATCTGCGTCGGGGTCAGGGGGCAGTAGGGGAACTCGCACGCGACGAGGTAGGGCGTGGCCCAGTACGAATTGGGGATGGGGCGTGTGCGGTTGCGGACGGCGGTGGCGCCTGTGTTGAAGCTCGTGTGCGGGACGATGGGGCGGGGGGCATACTCGGGCTGGTGCCGGAGCACGGTTGTGAGGGAGGGCTGGGAGATCTCGCGAGTGGCGACGGCCATGTTGAGGAGAGCAGTGTCGAGGCGTAGGGGTTTTAAGCGTGCAGCAAGGATAGAGGAGTGAGTCCTGTCACTTCCAGGCGCGAGGTGGTGGTGCAAGGTAGAGTCGAGGCCTCGCGCCCGTCTGGTGGACTGGAACATGCGAGGCACCGACACAGCGGGACGACCGCGGATGCACCCACGTGCCACAGATCCAGGCCCCGATGACGCGGAATTTGCGCGGGATACCGGATCGGTCGTTTGTCCTTGCGCTGACTTGCACTGACTTGGTTGTGCTGAAATACGGGCCTAGTTATATGCAAGGATCACCCCAATGTCTGCTCTCCGCTTTATGTCCACCCCAGATTCTTTGCAAAGGCTAGTCGTCGCGCTCCGGACAACTGAATGGCTATCTTCAGAACACCGATGTCATCGTGGTGTGACCTAGAGCACTCCCAGTCGGCCACTATCGACGTCGGCGGCGGCCGCGGGGCAAGAAGCGCAGTCCATTCCTGCTTGTTACGGTCATAAGTACTGGACGTGCAGCAGCCGTGGGACAACCGCTGTTCGCCGGGTGAAGCACCCATGGTTCGCAACGTCAGTCACTGCGTCTGCACTGATAAATGCATTGAGCTGAAATCTCACGAGGGGACGGTCATTGGGGTTATATGTGCTCGCTGCTGGACGATCCCCATCGTGGTCTCTGAGTACCTTTACTTGACAGTCAGCATATCCTCATCAGAACCCCAACCCTATGGTTGCCGTGGGATCCAGGAGTTGTTGGCAGGCTGATGTTCAAGCCTTTCGCCAGCCCAATGCCTGTGGACTTCTGCGTGGAGTTGTCCGAACGACGACGCGCGAAGTATAGTAGCGACGATGCGAGCCCGAATGACTATGCGCGAGCGATTGTGCGTGTCCGATAGACAACGCGCGAACGACGATATAACAAACGAACAAAACACTCACCGTGTACGTGTGACTCTCGGGCCACTCGTCCGTACCAGTGCAGAAGAGGCGAGAGAGCGAGAAAGTGAGAGATGGGCGTGGTTCAAGAGAGAGAGGAAGATACATTTTCTCGATGCCGACGCTGGTTTATATACGTACAGAGAGGCCTTGACACGAGTGACATCATACCGAACCTAGGAGGAGTGAATGACGCACACTATAGCAGTGGATCGCAAGAAGTCCGAAACAGAAAGACATAATGTGAAAGAGGATGGAAGCCCCGTCCCGGGCACAGACCAGCGAGACTCGACGTCTCCGGATCGGATCCACGACTGTCAATGTCTCAGCTTCTCGAAGGTGTGAGTCCCCGGTGCGTCATATTTACGCTCGCGACCTACCGCCCTCAGGTGCGTGACGACCTCGGCACCATCGATCAGCCTACGACAGCCGCTTCTCCTCCCCATCGACGCCGTCATTGCAAGCCTTAGAGTCGCCAAAACAGGAATAAGTACGTACTTTCATGTCGATCTTGGCAGAATAGAAGCGCGTGAAAGGACAAAAGATAGAAGGAAAGAAAAGAAACTAGACCAAATCCGTCGACATCGTTCTCCTGGGATCGGCGCGTTCTCCTCCACCACAGAGTGAGTTCAGACCTGTGGCATGCGGATGGACCGAGAGAGAGATGCTGCGCTCCGTCAGACCGACTATCCGTATATAACAGCAAGAGCTAGAGCGCCATCGAACACCGGTCGGCCGACCTCGACGACCGAGACTCCCGTCTGTGCAGATACAACAGCAGTCGGCACTACAGCTGCCAGGATAATAAAATCTACATGGACATGAGACGAGCTATCCAGCAAGGTCTCGTATCTGCTTGGGCCGCCTTGTTGCTCTGGGATCAGCCGTGTAAGAGCAACGGAGGCGATTCGGGATTTTATTCAATTAGAATCTGGGTCCTAATCCATCTTTCAGTCTTCATGCAAGAACCGGTGAGCGAAGCTTGGGTTTTGTTGATGTTTATGATTTTCATTGAGAGAAATGGAAGTGGAGAGTAGCTAAGGAGAGCGAGAGGTCGTGGGTCAATTTATGTCATTTCAAAAGCAACTACGTACTGACATGAAGCGAAAGACGTCAGAGGCGATCGAGACGGGTGGCCGAGAAAGGAAAGAGACCTGTCATAAGAGGCGATTCAGACGCCCTCATGCTTACTGTCAGCCCAACATTGAAGGCCTTACTGTCTCAAGCGGTAAGGCCCAAAGAACAATGGCGCGCTCGGTTTTCGTTTTCGTTTTCTTCTTTTCTTTGCTTCTCTCTCTCTCTCCTCTGCGATTGATGGACACGGTTGTATCTCTTTTGCTTCGACTCTAAGGCTTGCGAGGACGGCGTCGAAGGCGAGGGAAAGCAGCAGCGTAGGCCGATCAGGTACAGGAAAGGGCTTCCATCTCGATTCGGATACTGGTATGCTATTCTTGGACGGTGGTCGATCGTTTGACATGATTCGAGTCTCCGTGTCCTTATGTGCGTCATCCTCTCCTCGCAGAACAGGTATGACATCACTGCTGTCAAGGCCTCTTTGTACTTATATAAACCGGCGTCGACGCCGAGAAACGCATTTTCCCCCTCTTCCTTGAACTACGAGCATCGCGTTTAGATACTCATCGACAACTTTGTCAAAAGCATTGCAATATACTTCGAGCTAGTCGACAAGTCATTCATTCCTTCGACCATCTCCGGACGACACTGCGACTATCTCTCCCACAGCGGGAGTCGCTTCGAATCAGTTCTGCTTATACTGCCCACAGCTGTTTCTATATCCTCTCAGTAACAGAAGTATCTGATGACGTTGTCAGTGAGCATTTCTGTTAGATTCTGCATGATTTGTGAATATGACAACAAGCGAAAGCGAAGCATCTGATAAAGCGACTTTGAAAAACCTATGGCTACAAATATAGTCACTGAAAAGTGGATTATACGATGGTACGTTTTCTCGATAGCAGGCTAACAGCAAGCAGACCATATTCTGCGAAGTACACGGTACATCTCCGAGGCCCCGCCCCAGGTTATGACAGGCAGAACAACCACACGAGACAATTCCACACAACACCGACTTACTTCCCCTCCCTTCAGGATGACGACAGCACGATAGCGGACTCCAGCGCCGTCGGGACGTCCTGGATGTCCGTCGACTCCACATCGTCCGCCGGCCAGGCCTCGAGGTCGAGATCGAAGTGCGGGAGGGGCGGCAGCTCCCCCATAGCAACGTCCAACTCGCCCTCAAAGTCCTCGTAAGCCTCAGCAACCTCGTCCGCCTCCGACGCGCTGCGGCCCGACACGACCGGCTGCATCTGCACGTCGCGCACCGTCGCGCCGTACTCCGCCCGCTCGCCCAGCACACCCATCAGCGCGGGGTCCATCGCCGTCTCGAACCCGCGCACGACCAGCCGGTCCAGCTGCGGGCACACGCAGAACGGGGCGTCGCACGGCCGGCCCGGGCGCAGCGCGCGCGTCGCCGCCGCGGGCGTGTTGATGAGCATCAGCGAGTGCAGCCGCGGCGCGGACGCGAAGAGCAGCTGGAACGCGTGCTCCGACGCGCCGACTTCGTTGAGGGACATCGCGGTGAGGTGCGGGAACACGGGGTACAGGGCGAGCTCGTGCAGGCGGAAGCCGCCGACGGGGATGTGGGCGGACTGCCGCGCACAGTATGCGAGCAGCGGGTCCGCGGGCTGCTCGTCCAGCCCGGCCGGGTCTCTCGCGTCTTGCAGCCCGAGCTCGCGCAGGTCCGGCGCCTCGATCATGCGCAGGAGGTCAATCGCCGCGCCGGGGCTTTCGAATCCCAGAGTCAGCTTCCGGAGTCGCGGGAGCGGCAGGGGTTCGAGTGCATGGCCTTCCGACAAGTTGGCGGGCCCGGACACTTTGATGGTCAACTGCTCCAGCATCGCACACCGGTCGAGCAGCTGTCGGAACTCCGAGACGCTCGGACGGACCGCCGCGCAGTGGTATGTCAATTGAAGCGACTTTAGAGACAGGGACGGCAGCCGCGGGATGAACGTGAACCAGTCGACGTGCACACCAGCCAGCGTGAGTTGCTTCAGGCGCGGGAGCGCCACTCCGGGCTCTGCGCAGCCGAAGGGCAGGAACGCGCGCCCGGCGAGCTCTTCTGGAATGAAGTAGGGCGCGTAGCTCACGAACTCGTTGCAGCGCATCAAGATCAGGCTTTGGAGGAGCGGCGCCCTAGGGGGCTCAACATCACCGCGTTTTCCGTTGGGAGTGCCTGCAGAGAAGACGTTCAGCGCTAGGTGCATGGGCGCCCAGCGGTCTGTCAGGACCACAAGGGAGCGCGCTCGGTGAAGGTAGGGGCGGACAATTTCCAGCGCGACCCGCATGTGCGCCAACGAGAACGGGTGCCGGTAGTCGCTCTCGGGGTCATAGTCAATCAAGGGAGTACTACCTGCTGACGAGCAGCTGAGAGATAAACAACATGAGTACGGGAAGGTAAGATTATTTCTTGCGACTTACTCGAATTCCGAAAAGTCCCAGTCCGGATCACGAGCGTCGATGAATATATCGAGAGCGTAGTTGCCTGAGCGCGACAAAAATAGACGCGCGCAGTAGAAACTATCTTCGTCGGTGGCGGATTCCTCAATAGCATCATCGGTGGTCATATAGATTCGGCTCCATAGCTCGGACGTAGACAATGCAACACGGCGCCAGTGTTTGCTGACGGCGGCTACGAAGACGGAATACCCGTACGACACCTGCGTGCACGAAGATATGTGTTCATGGGCTTCAGGCTTTGGTCTGTCGTCCTCATCAATGAAGGCACCGAGGGCGAGGACGTACGAAAGTATTTCGTCAGGCAGCCGGTCTACTGGTGAGGTGTGCCGCTGCATAGGCTGGCGGGTGGAACAAAGGTAAATTGCAGCTGCAGCATGTAATGCAGACTATGACGGTGAGCCTTATGAGCAGAATATCATGCATCCTTTGTCGTACTAATTGAGATGGCTAAACAAAAGAGTGTCCTGGATGCCCGTGAGAACAGGGGGTTGCATTATTCGACCAATCCGGAGCCGAGTTGCCAGATCCGTCCTGGGCGCTTCGACCACCTATTGTCCTGCCAGACAGCATCGCGCAATCTTCTGTCCCCCTGCGGCTGTAACAGAGCTTGAATGACATTGATAGCAATATGTGCCTTGCGCAAGCAGGTCAAAAACCCATGATAGGACTCACTGCCCTCTTTCAGCGCTTTCCAGTTGATGTGGGCCTTGGTAAATGATCGCGACGCGACCAAGATATGCAGAAGAAAGTCCGGTCCCTCTGTGTATGGGCTCTCGACCCTGCATAATGTCAGTCTTCCTCTCTTTCTATATGTGCTTATCATTGGAGATGCTGGGCCAATCAACCATACCAGTATCATATGGCTAAGCAACGTGGATGTGAAGGGACTGGATGCAGGTTGAACTTGTCTTGCAGCCTCAAACCACAGTGTGACAGCTTCGCCATCGGGTCAACCAGCAGACTGGATCAAACTAACGCAGGTTGTTTGTACCTGAAGGGGGTACTCATGATTGACAGAGCATCGTGCGTCAGGGAGTGATCCGTAGGAACATCCGACTGACTGGCCGTCAATGGCCTCAGACAGATGTAGATAAGGCGGACAGGCACAGGCCAGGGACCCTAGTAGCGATGAAACGAGCATGAGGGCATTCAAGCGAAGGCGAGCTCGACCCCATCCGCTGCGATCTGTGCCAGGTATATTACTGTTTCCGCCAGTATTATCAGCTCTCCCTTTTTGGCGAAGACCATATTGGCGGACTCGGCACCAAGGAGGAACTTCCCGATGAGCGTGCCTTCCTGGTTCCATACCTAGGAGAGATAGGTCAGCACAGATGCATAGCAGTGGGGCACCAGGTATGCGCACATGTACGCCATCTCCACATGCGGCGTACACATTCCCTGCATTGTCCACTTGTATTCCGTCGGGCACGCCGGTATCGATATACGCGAAAACACGTCGGTTGAGGTAGACTTGACTTTTGGGATCGACATCAAAAGCGTATCTGGAAAGTGTTGAGGCCCCATAAAATTAGCAGTCTGCCAAGGTATCGAGACCTACATCGTAGCCGGATGTGTTTGGTTCTTGCCCAGAAACCCACCGGCGGCGCCGGAGTCAGCGCTATGATTCATATGTTCAGGAACAGAACAGGGATGCATGTGAAGGTGCCTACACGTATGCAACATTCCCATCTCTTGTGAACGCCAGGCCATTGCATCTATTGAAACCGTCTGCGACGACGCGAACGCTTCCCATATCAGGATCGAAGCGGTACACTTGATTGGGCAGTAGGGGTGGCGGACGGAAGTGATTGTAAAACCCGTACCTATTGGCCGGAGTAAATAGCGCTGGCGGAGGTGAGGGTCATACATCAACTACGCACGTTACATCCGTGAAAAAGATTGCCTTGCTCCTCGGATGGATCTTGACGTCGTTGAGCGAGTTGAATTGCCTCCCATAGTAATTGTCGAGCAGGGTTGTGACGTTATATGGCGGGAGAGGATTCACAAGAGTCAGGGAAGGCGGTAGATGAGCCCTCCCAGAGTTGATCAACAACAAGGAAGAACGGAATGGACCAGTGCCACCGTTAGTCATTTGAACGGTATCGGCAAGATCAAGCTATCCGACAGCGTGTTAGTCAATCGGACCAAGGCTACTTCGAAGTGAGCATCCTGTACTTTGGTAGCAGACACGTTCACAGGGGCGACACTACTGCCTGACGCCGCAATCGTCCCCCGCACTTGCTTCATGCTGATTTTAGCCACTTGATTGTTCGTGTCCCAGTCGTTGAAACCAAGATATCCGCCGGCGTTGCTGCAGAAGAAGACCTCATCCGTCTCCGGAGCCCAAACTGGTGCCTCATGTGCGAATGCGAATCCAGGACTGGTCGAGATTGCGCGGATAGACGGGCTTGAGCCCAGCACGTCCAGGAACGCTGGATGAAACACTTGAAAGAAAGGCGGCTGTGTGTCTGTTGGATTGAAGTGCTCCCATGCATTTCCGCGGAAGGCTCCGTCTCTACCAATCACGGAGGACGTGATATACTGACCCACGGGTCAATAAAACTGTGTAAATGACCCCTGAATGCTTCTCACCACGGATTGCGGAGGTAGTGCCTTGATATTCACGACTGTCGTTTGAATTTGGGTGGAGAACCATGCCCACGTAAGAGAGCCTGCTGCCGCGGCGATTGATAACTGCCACAACATTTACGAGTTCCCTGGCGTTAACCGTGGCTATGTCTCGAAGGGCGTCGCCCGGGACGCGGGGCAGTCGTCTACTATATACCTTCCCCAATGCGTTTTGGAGCAGGGCTGCAACAAGGCAGCCCGACGGGTCTTGCATGGTTCAGCTGACCTGGTGGTACCGGACAAGCCTCGGATGAGTGCGCGAATGCTCGTTTTGAACTTCGGACGGACCGAACAAGAGACACGGTATTCGTCGGAATTGCCGAGACACGCCAGTCGAACATAGCTCTGGCTGCTAGCCCCCCTGAGAGGGAATCATGCCAAAGACAATTGATACTCTGGGGTGTATAGAGTTGCTCATGGCCGCGTTCGCAAGCCTCGGGTTCACGAACCACTGCATATTGTTTCATGATTCTCGTGTCAATAGATGCGTTGAGATCTTCTTCACACCTGTGGATATTCTTCGTGCAATGCAATGAGTGGTACTTGTACCGACACGAATCCGCGAGGACGACTCGTTTTGAGGGTGTAATAAGCATAGAGTTGCTCAAATCATCACGGCATGTCACGGCGACAAGTTCACACTCCGACGCGGTAACGCCCGCCAGCAACGAGGTCTTGCAAACGCATCTGTGCGACATGCCGAGCGGAGTCTGAAATACAGTCACATCCAGCCACATGAGCAAGACGATCTCATCCACCATGCTTGTCTACATTGTACCTCAAGTACTTTAAAGTATCGGGCTTGTCGATAAACATTCATATCAATAGAGAATGAAGACTGAAAGCTTCCGGGATGAAATTCTCATCGCATTCAGGCGGGATCTAGTTCGATATTTGCGTACACTGTCGCCAAAATGCCTTGTCGAGCATGCTACTCTTTCCACATCCATGATTTTATCATTTTGGTGCCATGGGGGCATCCATAGGGACTATATACACTCTCACAGATTTTGCGGGATTTAAGATAAAAATGTGGAAGGCTGTACAAGGCGGTTTGAGCAACTCTATACACCCCATAGTACATTAGTCAAGTTGTCACTCCAGTGGCGAGCGATAATTCGGCTCAGTCTCCAATAAATGCAGGTGCTGACGAATCAGAGGTGTAGTTTATCAGAATTATTTCAAGATCACCAATCACTGTCGAGAACATGATCAAGTAATGTAACGAATCTGCCAATGGCCGGTGCCGCCACGCCCGTCTTCGCCCCAGTACTGCAGACGACTCGGCATCAGTACGAAGGCCCTCGAATAAAGACGCAACATACCTCCTCAAGGATTGCATGGTCCGGGACGACTATGATCGCAGCTTCTTCATCAAATCGATTCCGACTCAGGGCGGTTACTCTAGCGATCGTGTTGCTCCCCTCCAACGTTGCCGGTCTCACTCCCCTCAAGGCTGGGTGTAAATCAACGAAATCTACGTGCAGATCCGTGTGCCCATTTTCGTCGTCTTCACCGATCTCGTGGTATGCCAGGATCGCGTGAGTGCCTTGGACACCGGTACCTACTATGGTACTAGTCCGGAGTTCTATCCTTTCACATTGTAGTATCCAGTCATTAATGCTAGTGGGCCGTGCTGGTTGCGACTGTGTAGCCTGCATCCATGATAAGATCTTCCGCCTTGGAACGAAGACCAGACGATTGTCTCCCGGAAGTTGCGCCATTGTTCCTTCAAGTGGAATGGATATACAGATGGCGTCGTTCCGGATTGATGACAAAAACGGGAACTGCGTGGTGCTCAGGCATCCGCACCTGTATGAAGGATACAGGAAGGGCTTTATGCCAAAAGGGTCGTTGCTCTGTGGGAGAGGCAACGTGCACAAGGCATCGTATGGAGACTGCGAGGATTGGCCCTCCGATCCTGAGGTCTCAGCGTGCAGAGAATATACCGACAAGTTGTGGTCATCCATTACGAGGATATGTTGAGTATCGAGAACTTCGAAGCCACAGAAAACGCCTTCACAGGGCGGCAGACGCTGCATTACGTAGGCGAAGATCAGCCAAATACGACACGCACAGACTTGGTTGCTGACCCATACGACCTCCCCAGTCTTCCAATTCCAAACCTCGACCTCGACGACATCGGTCCGAGTATGGCATATAAGCAAGCTTCCCTCGATCACAATCTGGCCGCCGAACGCTGTCATTATGGGTGGCAGAGATTGGGCGGCGTCAGGGTGTGGAACGCCACTATCAAGGGCAAGGAAATGCAGTGAACTATTTCACCATCAGCACAGGAACCTAAAGCAGAGGTGCATAGGAGTTACCCTGGGCGACTGCCAAACTCCCCCTGGACGGGTAACAACAATGCCAGTAGCACTAGAAGGTTTTGTGCAGGATCGATACATAAGGATGCAACATTGAGACCATTCAAATCCGGGACAGTGAACGTCCACTCGCACTCCTCCGTTTCTAAAATCCGAGAGGGGAGTTGAAGGACCTTGAGCTGAAGACCATCTGATTGTACGAACAGCCCGTGAGAGACCGTGTAGATTGTGTCCCTCGAGATAGATCTCCCCGAGACAAGCCTTGGGTTGCGCCGCATGTCACGGAGTGATCGTAGCTTCCCCAATTTCTCCGCGTATGAGAGAGGGCTAAGTGGATTGTCGGTCATGCCCGCAAGCCCCAGTTCGATCTTGTAGTTCAATCGAATGGAGGACTTCATCAACTGCAGAAACAACCGAGAAACCTAACAATCGCGGAGAGCTGAGACGCTTATCACTGCAACCGACATATTGGACTCACTTGTTTCCACTGAATGAGGTCTTCCGTGTCTAGGAGTAGTAAGATTTCTTCCTGTATCTCGAGAGGAAGCCCGACGATGTTCAACGCATCCATGTTATTCGCAGTAGTGGTGGGTGTGGACTGAAAGTAGTCTGCGTCAAGGGGTCTAAAGCGCACGTCTTCCTTGAATTCTTACCGACTCCGTACTTAGCTCGGACCTCAAATCTTGAGAGGGAGGAAGACAATTCATGATGTGGTGAATAACGGCAGTTTCTAAAGTTTCGAGGATCTGTAGCGGCGGGGAGGCGATGGGAGCTTATAAGTAACTATGTGCGTTATGGAGACTGGCGTCGGGCATTACAGCTCCGACGAATATGAGGTGGCTGAGGCTTCTGTAATGCTACCAGCACTGTGCACAGCAAGCTATGTCTTTATCCACGAGTCAATCAGTGAGCATTCCGATGTGTCCTCGTGTCTTTCCTGTGAACCGGTGAACAACCTCTTCTACCCGTACGTGCGCGCTAGGGGTCCCTCTCCATGATGGGTGAAAGAGGCTAATTCAACTCAGATAAACAAGGCTAACGGGTTGGTTGCTGCGTTTCCTGTTTATCAGTCGAGCGGACTCTCCCACGATGTAAGCACGAATCTCTCAAAATGTAAAGGAGACGTGCGACGGTAACGCAGGAGCGCGAAAAGTGTCAGCATCAGCGAAAGGTCAGCCACCGCAACCATCATGCCGCGCCACCGGCAACTCATGCCGTTCGTATCACGGAGTACGGCAATCCTAGAGATGCAGACCGGTGGCGGAACCCATGCTCGCAGATTGGCACAATTCTGGCACGATACGCAAATGAGCGGGGACCGCACAAGAACTAACTACGTGAAATGGACAGATGTCATCTGAAGTGAAGTAAAGACAGGTCAGCCTCGACATATAGCAAACGCAATTTACCCAACACAAAAACACCGATCTAATCTGATGATCTTCCAAATTGAGCATGTGGACCATATAATGATCCTATATTCCTTAAGAACAGTTCCCTGTTGGCTTAGTGGTAACGCCGCTCCTTCTGTTCAGCAAATGGAGGTTAGAATACCCTTGAATCCTTTTTATTTTCAATACTCCTCAACTTCAAAGTCGTTTTTCACACATTTAATATTGAGTTGTGGTTAGGTCACAGTTAGGTTACAGTTAGGTTCAGTTAGGATTAGGTTAGGATTGGTTAGGATTGGTTAGGTTCGGTTAAGTCAGGTTAAGTTAGGTTGGCATTAGGTTAGGTTAGGTTTCAGTGTATATGTAAAAGAAAAGATGGCGTTGAAGTCACGTGTGGGCGCCTGGTGTTTTTGTCTTGGGTAAATTGCGTTTGCTTCGACATATATATATAGCGCGCAGGCAGCAATTTAGACTTGAATAGCGTTCAGACTATGATTCTAGCAAGTGAGTCTCGATTCTGCATAATGCTAACCATGGCTTAATAAGCATCTGAAATAACTAGAGGATCATCTCCACACTGGTATGAACTGAAGGCTGGGTAGTACAGATGCACGACATCTGATACCCCACATATCTGCCTCGAACCCTCGTGTAACCTCCCTTGTAGTTCAGGACTCGTACGCACAGCACCTCAGCGTAGATCTTCTCAATTGGTGGCAATGAACTATCAAAGCTTCTATACATGTCGCGGATTGTAAAACGCACATACGCTTCCGCAGTCGTCGTCTGTCCGTAGTGCGTGTAAGCTGGACTATATCGCCATTGCTGTCTCGATGGCTTGTCATGAACGATCCGGAAATCGAAGTCACTAGACGAACCCTGACCATGAGTAAAGTTGTATAATGTCTGCAATTATAAGCAAACCATAGGACAAGAAAGTAAAATAGAGTATTTGAGCTTTGAGTACGCTCCCGGCAGAGAGCTCTATTCCCAATATGGTATGTTTAACTCCTGCGATCTCCAGCTCCGTCGCCTGATATTGTTGGTTATGCCGTCTGACAGCATCTCATAATCAGAAAGCTGAGCCAAGGTCGCCAGGAGGTCGGGATGGAAGGCCGCAGTGTAGATCGTACCCGCCATCTTTTGTAGACCGAGACGTTGACTGAGGAGATTCGTCGAAGGAGTCAGTCGACAAGTTGATAGGCATATGACCCGAATTAAGGAAGAGGGAACTAAGTGGAAGCAACCGCGTTGTCAATGACTCCCATTACGAGGAACGAGGAAGAGGCTTACGGTGTGATCTCCACATTCGTCGTGAACTGCCCGTTGCCTTTGGCTGCAGTACTCATGTCGGTCAACTCTTGACGTTCGCCCTGTCTCTCGCTCAGATCACTGGCAAGCGAGGCGTCGGCATCAACTACCCTTTACTTACAACGACTAAGACCACGAGGTACGTACCTAGAGTCATCTTCTTTTAGGTTCATGAGGGAGATAAAGGCTGCAGACGATATTATGACACTGTGATGTGTTAGGCTCGAAATACATCAATGAGTCAGACAAACCGACCTGATCATCGTGGCTGAATAGGTAGAAAGTCAAGATCGATCAGAAGAAGCTGGGATGTCACATACCCGGGATTGAAAAGAATATATCCATGATGGCTACCCCAATTGTTTAGTACAACGCGTGACGGCGAACACCTCAAATACGCGGTGCACGCACGATTAAGAGCAGCAAGTGTAAAAACCTCTCAGAGGGTGAGATGAATTGAGCTGTGACTGAGACTGATAGACGTACTAGAGAGGGAACGTTGACGACGACAGCCGTGACCACATATAAAATGCCCTGCCTGTGTACGACGGCCCACAAACGTCTGTTACCCAAACGGGATTTTGGCCCTAAGCCAAAGAGCGTTGAACATAGGATGACGATGTCGAAAAAAACAGCTGTGGTCAATGGCTTAGCGCTCGAAATGTGAACAGCGGCGGCGATACGACATACTATAGGCCACGAATATGGCAAGTTCACGATGATTATCAGAAGTCACTGCACCGCACAACGTGTGATTATCTTCAGTAGGCTTGACATTCATAAGACCGACTAAACAGACATCTCAGTTTTCATCGTAGCACATGAGCTTGAGTCTCCACTCACCGATGAAACTAATGATGATGTGGGCAATGCAGAGCACCATGAGAGTCAATTGAACCCAGCGTTTGTGCGTCCACAATGCCCATCTTGAGTTCTTGCAGGATCAGCACCGTGAGATAAGTAGATTGAATATAACGCACGACCGCATCAACAAGTTGGCACTGGCGCAAGCACCCGCTATATTGCCTATTGTCTGTGCATGCGTTCCGTCACGGTCAGATAACACACCTGCCATTGTCAGTCACCTACCGAAAGGCACTTCATTCCGACTGCCAGTAGAATTAGTTGCGAGCCACGAGCATGCGGGAAGATATGCTCACTGACCCCCACAGTCAACAAAGGGCTCTGGGACTTGCGTGATGATGACTCTACCAGAATCTGGGTCATAAAATAAGCATGCATGACAGGCTGGAATAGCTCACAAAGCTATTAGTACGGACAACAGACAGTAGCGGCCTAACAGATAAGGTACCTGCCAGCAGAAATCAATCATAATGTCCTAAATGCGTGAATTTCCACTTACGTATATGGGCTTGAAATTCAATCTGCGCGTAAGTAGTGGCCATTCGACGTAGTGAAAGGTTATAAGAAGCTGCCAGCTGAATAGGACAAGTTAAGGACACAATGTTAATCCAATCCAATGCGCTGTAATTACGCACCCGTAGAGGCCGAGCGTAAACACCAGCATTTGGCTGAAAGTAAAGGAGATAAGTAGTACGACATCGGGATCTTGCCAGTGGACCATAGCGCAGATATGCGTCTATGTCTTATGCGGAACACTCGCTGGGACGAGAAGTTAGTTGGTCTCAGAGACACGTCGCAGTGCTTTTCGTCTTGATGCGAGCGTGGGCAGAGTTAATGAACGTCACTGTAGCCTATGGCCTCAAGGAAAAGGGTGAAGCCAAGAAATGTCTTCAATATTCAGAGTGACATCGCAATATAACGAGAAGATTGACCTGCGTTCGGCTGAGGGACGCGTCGCACCATCACGAAATCAGAAGACGCTAGTCTCGAGCCGAGCCCCTTTCCTGAGCGGGGTTAATCTTCAGAATTTGTGAGTGTCTGATCAATGGCCTCGCCTCAATTCTTCTTGGGGAGATACAATGTGGATTCCGTTTCCACACCCTTATTCTCTCAGCATGTTCGCTGGCTTGAAAGTGCCGTTCGTCGTACATCGCGGTGGTAGCAGTCTAATTTAGGGACTGATTGCCGTAACATTGACAATAGCATCTAACATTGAAATATTGACGGGCGGCAGCGCCCCGCCCGTGACGCTCTGCCGTGAGTGACTCTTGGTCCCGTGATGTGTGACTCGCGCGTTCACGTCCTCGCGTCCCACCGCGTGGCACGCCACAGGCCTGTGTCTTTGTTCTTGACCTTGCTACAATGAAAACCAAAACAAGGCTGAAATTTCCCAGAGTATCAGGTAAATTATTGATACATATTGCATTGCCAACTAGTTCATAATCAGTTTACAGGCTATGAGCTCTATGAACAGATAGGGGGAGGCGGGTTTTCAACGTGAGTGTCGCTCTAAACAACTGAATGAGGTCCTCGGCGAGGAAGCAAAGTTTCTGGTTTGTCCTTTTCCGAGTCTGGATTCGCAGACATTGCTCACTCGCCGTTGCGGACTCCTGTGCTCTTGATAATTAAGGCGCAACGGCGAGGTGACTCGGCAAGGAAACTCTCAGTCTAATTCTTCACGCACCATCTTCTCAGTATTTGGTGCACTGCTTCTCACTCATGAGCTGACTGATGATGGAGGAACAATTAGCACAGTAGCAGCAACTCTTCTAGACTGTTACTATCTCCCGCTGCGAAAGAGTATCACTCTTGCAGTTGTCTAGTCGGTTTCACTGTGGTGGCCCTGCCACTTGCGCAGATCGTGAGTGTATGTCGTGATGTGGCTGTGGAGCCCCCTTTTCTCAAAGTGTACCAACGCGGATTTAGTGTGCCGCCGAGCGGCCTTCCTTGGGGGCCATTAGCGTCGCGGGAGACATTGTGATGAGCCCGACCATCGCGGATAGAAAATTATGTTCTTGATATGCGAAGACAGTCTCAATTGCCGTAGTTATGTTCCATTTCCTCCTGCGATACGGATGACGCTGTGCATCTTTGAGCCAGATTCGCTGTTGTAGGACTTAATGCGTTGTACAAGGCCCTTCTTGCTTGTTTCCAAGCCGTCAACCTCAAATCATACTAGTCTTTTTGACTGAATCATGTCCCAGGGTCTGGCGTGCGGTCCATTTCGAGGACAAGCGCGTCGCAGCATGCAAGGTTGTCTTGCTAACGCCGGAGACGACCCAACAAGAGCGAAAAGCACTGGACAAAGAGATGCGCGTACACACGAATCTCAAGCATTCGAACATACTCGCGTTCATCAGCGCGGTCAAGGTTGAGCCTGATGTGGCCTCAATCTACACCCCTGGACTGTACATGCTCTTAGAGATTGCGGCAGGAGGCGATTTATTTGACAAAATCGGCTAGTACCTCCACAAAGCGTGTAGTTCGAGCCGTCGCTGATTTGATATATATTTAGCCCCTAACATCGGTATCGGAGAAGAAATGGCGCATTATTATTTCCTGCAGATGATGTCTGGCCTCGTGCGTATGATCTACCGTCTCACATGATATTAACGTAATCTTGTTGTCACAGATTTACATGCACGGAGAGGGTGTCTGCCATCGGGATCTGAAACCCGAAAACCTGCTGCTCGATGGGGCAGGGGTTCTCAAAATCTCCGACTTCGGGTTATGCTCTGTATACATGCTCAAAGAGTCGGGAAAGACCCGCTTGCTCACCGATCGCGTCGGGAGTCTGCCGTACATGGCCCCTGAGGTGAGTGCAGATAGCAGCCTCACGCGATTAGGCATTTAAGCATTCAAGAACCTGTAGCTCGCCATCGATGGTCCATATTCTGCCGAGCCCATCGACGTTTGGGGTGCCGGTGTCATCCTGTATGCCATGCTCGCCGGAAGTAAGTTGATTTGTTCGTGCCACTGTATTTCCTAATGCTAATTGGGTATAGATACTCCATGGGACGAGCCGACCAAGCGCAGCTACGAATATGCGCAATACATCACCGGGCGCTGCTTCAATGAGGCGCCTTGGAATACGTTCGGTAATGATGTCTTGTGTAAGTCGCCATATCTTTCTCTGTACAATCAAGAAAACTCAGATTTGCGGGATGTATCGTATTAGCCCTTCTCACCGGCATGCTCGCCCTCGCGCCATCGCGCCGGATGTCACTGGGCGATGTGTGTGCGCATCCGTGGATGATACGGTCCGTTATAGATCTAGTGCGCGAAGATTGTCCGTTCATTCTTACGTGTTGCATCCAGGCCAAGTCAGATTGCACGACACGGCCTGTCTTTTCTGGCAGACTCTCTTATGCAATCCTTGCGCGCCACTGGCGATCTCGCAATTGCCAATCCAGACATTTCAGCGTATGTCGTTACGCCTATCACTCCTTCAAGTAGTCTAACCCCGCTTACTCGCCGCAGCAATGTCGACCCCGACGGAGACCAGATTATGGCTACTGCGCAGCGTACGCAATTCACGCAGTCGCTACTGCTCTTTGTAGGAATCTTCGTTGCCGTTTGACTGTAGACTGACGTTGGGCCCCAGTCACAAACGCAAAACGGAACTCGGTACATGCCGCAGCTCACGCGCTTCTACACGCAAGTTGGGCCATACGATTTGCTACCGCTCATCCAAGAGGCCCTCACGGACCTTGGCGTGAAGTGGAAAGAGGCTGTTGAAGTCGAGCTTGGGACAACAAGAGATGGTGTTGAGGACATAATGTTGCGTATGCGGATCGGTGGGCACGACCCGCGCCGGCTACTTTTCAAGGGCTGGGTGGAGCTCGAGGATTTTAGCTACGCTGGAAAAGAGGGAGGTTTCTGTGTCATGCTTCGAGACCAGGTGCGTCATTTTCTTGATAAATCTACGGGTGTGAAGACTTACCACGATCGTTCCGCGTTTGCATCAGGGAAATCCTCTCTCTTGGCGAGCGCTCTGGAAGTCCGTCATCGAGCATCCTATTGTTCGCCCCCACGTCTTTTTCAAGGGATCGTGAGCGCATTGCATTTCATCGTTTGGTGATCCACGCAAGGCCCTCATTCTTATCACGGATTCATGTATTATAACCCAACAGGAACACTAGTGTATTCGATAGATACTGTACATCGTTATTGCAACACGGATACTTATATGAGTCGTTAGAATTGCTTGCCATAACAATGCGGTCTGTACATAGTTGGAGCGTCGTCATAGCGAAATCAAAGCGATAGGAAGACAACACAAAGACGTGATGAACACAGCGTTACATGATAAATTTGCGGGTTGTATCCTAGTATAAAGTGAGCGTCTACACTGGCCGTACGGAAATATCGCTCACGATATGATGAGACGAGGATAGTTGTGGCTTCTGACTGTAATTCTTCTTGAGGATGGCCCTAATGGACGCAATGTTAAGTATTACTAGCAGAATATGGGACGGCGATATGAATAGACCTGATAGACACTAGAAGCTGTTGATATGTCTGGTTGGGCTTGTCCGCTACGAAACATCAGTCCTTATCTTAGACAAATGAATGAAGTGACAAACTTAAGGACTTCATAATGGCCTGAAATTGTCGCTTCAATATGAAGTGTCTAAGAATGGGGAGCTGACATACATAGCTCATGGCACCGACCGCGGCGCCTGCTTCCCACGTATCGGCACTAGTCTGAGAATCCAAGCAGCCACTCCAGGAGACCTGCCCTCGCTCAGCATGGAAGTGTATTCTTAGATAGGCCACTCACGACGTCCGCCTCGGTGTACTTCTCCTTCACATGGCTCGGAGTGACTTCGCTGTGTCCCTTCTGTCGACCATTCGTATGGTACTGGAGAAGAGTTTCGTTACCAATTATAAAACAGCAATATCAGCAAGCTTACAACATAAGGTAGATCTGGACTAGAAAGTCAACACGCGACTCGAGAAAGAGCGCAGGAATTAGGACATACCAAGTGCAGATCCAGAGTGACATGACTAGAGAAGCGGTATCAATAACTCGAACTAGTCAACGAATTAAGTATCTCACGTCGAAGATAGCCTGACACCCGTTAAAATTAGGTTGAAGTATGTGTGAAAATGTTGGCGCACCTACCGTGAGACGACAGCCCCGTGGTAGCGGCTTCACCTATGCTTAGATTGAATAACGTTCAATCATCGAGATGAACTGATATGTACCATGATCTTATGCATTTCCTTGATCAAACGACGTCATTACAACACAATGAACGTGTGTTCGAGTTTCAAATACACACGTCGTCCACGATATGACCCGTCCATTTGTAGTCAACCGGGAAGATAACTAACAACACAGATGGTTAGGAAATAGAAAGACTGACGCGATATCTCACATACCCTCGTCTAGGCCGTCAACCTCATCGCCGTCGAGATCTTTCGTCTGCCCACCATGTCCCGAGTCTGCGCAGATGATAATGAGCACATTATTGCTACATGTAGTTAGCCTTGAAGCGTACAGTGGAGAAAAAGGGAGTCATGCGGCTGAGCATCGCGTACAAGCCAGCGCATTGCGTCAATTATATTTGCTCGCGTGGGCTGATGGTGGAGGTTGGGTGTATCATCCGTGAGCAGAAAGATATTCTCCTCTCGGTAGTTATAGTGTTCTGTGGCAGAGATAAGTGATCAAGGAGAGCACACGCTGACAAAGGCAAAACTTACTGATAAGGAAGCGCTGCACATTCCTAGCGTCATTTACACAGCCATGAAGTTCGTTGTGTTGGCCTTTGTAATTGATCCCAATCTAGAGACCGTCCGGATAAATGAATATTCAGCCCGCGAGCAAGCTCCCTCACACAAAGCGCCTTCTTTCTTCCTGTGCATTTGGAGAATTTCGGCTTGGACTTGGGTTGCCGGGACTGAGCGCCATTCGACTGCAATTTCTGAGTAGGCTGCGTCTTGGCTTCTGTCATCGCACGATAGTTTGTACGAATTCAAGGGTGACTGCTTCTCTGAACAACGTACGATACGATTTCTCGTTGCCATTACTATGAGACTGTTTCACGCGATGCACATGAACATGATGATTACTGTAGTGATGGTGCGTGTGCATGGTGGTGACAACTGTTCTCTGCGTGGTCGACACAAGAGCTCGAGTCCTAAACTTTACATCAATGTCAATGCATCGATTGCTATTTGGGACATACCCTTGTTCGTGTCCACTGAAAGGGTATGAATATATGAAGCAAAATCATAGTAGCGGATGCAATAAACACTTACTATGGACTATAAGCGCCGTAAGATGCTCCGATTGGCAGTGGCGGTGATGGATAGCCAAACGCAGCTTGTCTGGATATCGAGAATGATAAACATGTATGATTACGGAGTGGAGATCGCTCACGAGGCAAAGGCACTAGAAAACAGACACAATCAATACAATTTAAACAATGTATACTTGGTGCGAATGAACGTACAAGGGCGCCTGAAAATAGCCCGGCGCTTGGGAGAATGGACTCGAAGGGGATGTGACCCAACTCGGCGGAGAGTCGCCGCCTCTAAAGACATTCCACATTACGACTCTGGCTGTGTGCGGCGACAACACCGTCCGCAGGATATGGGGGTGAAATGTGCAGGTACGCCAGCAGACTTGGACCCCCAAGCTGAAACAACAAATACTTAATAACGCGTCCGAGACGGGCGCTCTGAGACCGTGGGTGACTCAAACTCCTGTCGGAACAGCAGCGCGAGACTAAGAGCGCCCCTTGGGCTCCGGGTCGGAGAGCTGTTCTGGCTAAGGAAACGGTTCCGGTGCATCAGTAGTTGGATGCAGCAGTGCTACAACCTGCATTGATCTAAAAGGGGTAATAGAGGCGATGTGCCGGACCGTTCCTGCAGATTGAACCGCCGCATGAAATGCAGTCGATGGGCTTGGCATACTCGTGTTTCGTATTGCTGCCTCGTTCTCTTCGCCATATGCTAACATTGGCTTCGCGGAGAAGTCGGATGAATGTGTTGGAACTTGGAATTGTGGCGAGCGCACGCCATCGTATTTGGTGTTGTTTGTAGTACCTCGCAGACTTTGCGCGAGCCATCCTGTATGTTCCTTACGCGTTTGACAGAGCTCAGACAAACGCGATATATCTTCGTTGATCGTTCTCGCTTCGGGTCTCGGACGAACTTTAACAGAATGTCATTAACACGCGGCCACAAAAGTCCAAAGTATCCCGGATATCAAAATTGTAGGCCGCGGCATACAACTGGCTTAGCACAGGTAACCACACTTGTCCCAAAAGACCTCGCAGCAGCGGCACCGAGGCTAAGCATGAAGTGTCAGCCTTGGGCTTACTCGACTATTCCCATGTCTTGACTAATCGCACAGGGCAGCTAACAGTGGGTTGCTTCTGCTGAACATACGTTTATCTTTTTCGCATCGAACTTGAGGGCGGCATATGCACTGTGAACTCAATCTATACAGAATTTGAGCAATGACGCTGTATCTAGTTGATATCGCATACAAGACACAGATAGTGATCACATACCTTTATGACTTTCTCATCACCTACCTTGGTGAATCTGGTGTGAAGCCCTTTGGTGTACCGTATACGTACACTCTGGGCCTTTGTATGGTAGCCTCGAACTCTCGGTCTGATAGGATGGCATCCACGCAAGAGGTCTCGTGGACGACCTCCCGTAAAGTTCAACTCGGGTCACGTGTTATCCTCGGACTCTGATCTACTGCGGAAGATGTGTACTTGGTCATGTTGGCAGCTGCGCCCGCCCATTCCAAATAACCACTTAGCAACACTTAAAACATGTCTCAGTGTATATTAATGTCATACACGCGTGCACAGTAAAGTAATAATTTATTGTATGACAGACCACAATTCCTTTTACAATGAAGGCAGCACACTGTTCCCTGTCTGCGTGTGGTAGTAACGCAACCGATTCCAGGATCTGAATACGGGTATCCACATCGACGAGGATGGTGTCCGCATCCAGTGTATAAGGGGAAAACGGACGAGAATGCCAGAGATCGGTGTTGTGACTGGACAACAGAGGCTGCTGGCGGTGACGGCGGCGGAGGCGTGCTGGCGGAAGTCTGCGACGGATGCGGAGGCGTGCGCTGCTGCTGCCGCCGCGCGCGCTGCGCAGACGCAAACATGCCCGCGAGGTCCATATCGCTGAAGCTTCGCTCGCCGGGCGAGAGGCCGCGCTCCACGCCACGCATCGCCGCCGCGTCCTCGTAGTTCGGTAGTCCGCGCAGGCTCGATAGCGGGGTAATGCCCCCAACGAGTAAGCCGCGGCTCGCGATGCTGTAGTCCGGCACCTCCGTGCACGCGTAGTACAGCTACTCCGGACTCGCCATCCGCTGCGGCGTACCGAGGCTCGTGAGGTTCACAGACGACGCGCCCCGGAGGAGCCCTTTGAGTGCGGGGGATGGAGTGTGGGGGAGACACCTTGCACGACCCAAGGATGGACGACGCGTAGGGTGGCGGCCTCAGGGCGGTACGCGTTGGCGACGCGATCGCATACATGCGCGGGGTACAAGGGTAGGTCATTGTCCTCCTCAGGCTCCTCACCGTGTGTGCCTACAGCTTGGCTTCCGTCAATGTTCTGCGGGCCGAGGCCGCCGTGTGTGCAACGTCGCCGCCCGTGCTTCATCATAAAGCCTTTTATCAAGGACGTGCAGAGAGAGGGAGGAACGAAGCTCGGACGTGTGCCCGTCCTCATTGCTGATGAGAATAGACCAGCGGACCAGCGGCTGCGGTGTGATACTTGAATAGGCTGTGAAGACCATTAATATAGACGCATTACGCTGGAACAAAAGGTGCATATACCGACCTCTAGTGAGTGACTTGGCATCGCATGTATAGGCACGTTAATATTGAGCATAGTGACGATGTCTACAGACGCCTCGATCATTTCAGCCTTTGTTGGATCTAACGGAGGTGGTGGTAGCGGAGACGGGTTGACAGGCAAGCTCTCGCTGCTCGTCAATGGTCGTAATTGAGGCACAACATGAGAGCCTGTCGTGGAGGGGCGCGCGCCAACGGACGATTGGGAGGAATTTGTCGTAGTGGTCGTGAGGGGCACCAATTCGGACGCTTGGTGGACAGGCGACGGGGGATGTGATGTGACGGCGGGGAAGGACCCGGTCGATCCGTTCACAGGACTGTGATGCGCGTGTCCGTTCGCGGTCGCGGGACTCGCGGGCGTCGATGTGTTGTGCCGTGGCAGATGCGTTGTGTGTGTTGTGTTTGTTGTGTGCCAGTGGTGCAGGAGAGGTATGTGATACTGGTGGTGCTCCTCGTCGACGTGGACAATCGTACTTGAGATCACGAGTGTGCTTACCTGTGTCCTGTGTACCGTCAGACGCGTAGAGCTTGATCGTCTCGTTTACGCTCGTCGTAACATTGAGCACGCGCGGGCCCTTCCCCAGAGGAGAAACTTCAATACCGTAGTAACCTTCTCGCCGGCGGCGCCCGCCTTGTGTGAGATCATGATGCTATACATGAGCATTTCGGGCCATGTATTCTCAATCTCGAGGGTCTGTTGGTACTCGAGAGCCTCGGGTGCGGATACAATGGGTCTGGGTACGAGACAAGGCTTCGGCATCAAATGGTATGAACGACGTCGCCCAAGCCAGAGATCATGGCAAGACTCAAATGCGGAGACAGAGGCACTGAGTTCGGATGCCGTCCGAGTCGCCAGCTAAGTCAGAAGTCGGGGTGGAATTAGCGTATGCTTCTTCCTCTGAGATTGTAGACACAGATGAGTCATTGTCGAGGATTGAGGATGCCGAGAGTTCGCCAACAGCTAGATGGCGACAGAATTCGGCCTGTCGGCGCTCTCTTTGAGGAGCAACTCGTGGAGCCTGTTAAAAAACAGAGACTGCGGCGCAGACACAATAACTACTCCTCGCAGGGTGTTTGAGTGGATTCAAATTGACCGAAGAGATCAGAGTTGTCCTCGAAATTCAGCGACCCGTGGGGTGACCTGCAGCTCTACCGTGTCACAACAGCCGCCGCAAGTGGCGCACGCAGCCACAGTGATGCCGACATGTCGCGAGAGGAGCCACCGAACAAGAGCGAGATCATCACAGCAAGAGATGCGACACCGAAGGACGCAAAAACATTGCACAAAGGAACTTAAGATCGACGTCAAGTCATATTTCACAATTCAGCCATCACAGGCCAAAAGCAGTCCCGTGGTGAACATGATATACAGGGCGTCGATTCGCACAAGCGAATACCAGCCACTAAATCAGCCACAAGCGCCACAGGCTCAGCCACCGGGGCCACCGCGGCATCTCGGACAGCCACAATCTCAGCCACAAAACACGGGCGGCAACTGATGCACTGTCAAAAATCTGACTAAGCTCAAAAGCCCTCACAGGTAACCAAATAACAGGTTATTTGGAACCGTCTGCAGCACGTATATTATATGCATAGGTGGACGGGTTCGACACCAGAGCAACAGCAATGGTGTGAGTGAATTCCAAGTCGTATATCAATTGCGCATACACTGATCGTATAAGTACATGTTTTGTCGGATGACATACTGGGCATTATAATCTCGCCGAGCCTTCAGAGCTTCTCTTCGGGCTTACAGAAAAGTTCAAGCGCGGGAAATGGCATCGTATTGTGATGTTCGCATTCCCAGTCTCAATCACAACTTCCTCTCGGCTCAGTGCAAGAAGCTTCCCACTAGTCGGTACTTGACCTGAGAGTCCAAATTTCAGCTGCAAGTCACGACTTGAAGGGCGACAACGCAGCATACCATAGTCTCGTGGCATGACGGCCACTGATGCTCCTTTGGCGACGTTTAACCGGTTCGCCTCAACGCTGTCGAAGCCGATGATGTCTATATCCTCCGGTTGCGACGACTTGATGATTTCGGCGGCTTCCTGTCCAGTAATGGATCTAAACGGCGCGGCATTTTCCTTCTGGAGGCTTTCAAGAAGATCCTTCATACGAGAAATCCACTAAGTCACTAGTGAGTCCATGTGCCTCCTTCCGTGCGACTGTCAATGGAGCCCTCACCTCCAAGCTTTTTGGAAACGTATCAGGATCCCATAGGTCGTCTAGGGAGCGCATGGAATCTCTCATCCAGTAGAACACAAAGTACGCTGCATTATCAGCGAGACTAGGGCCTTCGGTATCAAGCAACCAATCACGGCCATCAATTAGTTGTTCCTCTAGGAGATGCTACAAAACCGCCTCGGCATTAGTCCGACGTTCATATCTCGTAGCAGGCGATCACATACCAGACAAGACGAGAGAGTACTCTTCACCTCTTCCCGCCGTGCTGCAATAGCGGGAACGTCAATATAGTGCCCGCGGAACTGTGACTGGGTTAGTTACTGATCTCCAATGATACTTCATACGACTCACGGAACTTCTGTCCACGATGAAGTCAGGGGTGAGCTGCTCGTATGGTATATGGTCCGTTGCTTCATGAAAGAGGGTGTTGTCAATGAAAAACACGGATAGCGCCTTCATTATGCCCTTATCCACTTTGTTCATCCCCGTTCGCGGGGGAAACAAGGTTCCGTATCCTTCAGTGGCGGGGAAACGGCGCTCGAGAGCCACTGCGATCATGTTGCTGTCGCAGTACATATCGTTCCCTATCGCAAGGACAGGGATTCGGCGGTAAGGGATTCCCAGCATCTCTGAGAGCTCGGGTCAGGGAAGAATCCACGACACCTCAAAATTGTTTTAACCAAACGGCTGCCATGATCAGCACGACATGTTACCTCGACTCCGTTGTGTGGAATCCTCTTCAGTGTCAAGACATCCTTGATTTTGGCGGCATAAGGAGATAAGTCATAACTGCAAAGAATTCAGCGATTCAGTGAAAAATGCTGAGTCGCGAACATACTGGTACAAAACGACCGGTGGTGACATTTTCGCGTAGTGGCTTAATACCGAGCTTAGAATGGGTGGTCGCTCCCCTTGCAAGACCGTTCGATTAGTGCAGCGTGCGATTTTATATCCGGTATGCGTTCGCTTGCCCACATCAACATGTTAAGTTCAGGAGCAATCAAATAAGTAGACGTACTTATCTCATTATCTAGCTCGAGTTCCCATACTGATACACGCCTCTTCCCGCCGGGGCCGATGTCGAGGAGGCTTCATCTGGTGGTGATACTCACATATCCCAATGTATTTTAGCACAGATCCCATAATCTTAACCCTCTCCACCCCTATGATGACTGACACAAAACTTTCGAAAAACATGCCGTCGAGGTGGACCTCTATGTGACATGAGATCACGGCCGAAAATGTCAAATTCAATCTTTGTGATATGACATTTGTTTGGTCAAAATGGGAATGCAGCCGCATTGCCCTAAATACAGAATTAGAGTACTAAACGCCAAACCTTGGGTTACCTGCGATGCCTTTCAACAGGCCCCTGCTGCCGACCATTGACGCTATTTTAAAGAAGACGTCTGCAAAGCTGGGCCTAAGATTGCGCGTGAGATCCAAAGGGATGCCATGACTCATCTGTCGCACGGCCGTGGGGGGAGAAGTGTGCTTTTTGGATGCTACTGTTGTTCCGAGACTGCAAAGATATTGAGAAGAGTTGGCGGAAGCTTGATGTTGATCGAGGCGCGGAGGTAGTAGGCCTGGCACGCGGTAGTGCTCGAATCATATCTGTTAGTCCGTTCTGGGAGTACTAGTATATGTACACATTAGATGGCCATAAAGTAGTGCGCTTCCTCTAGCTCTCTCGGAGTCTCGCAAATCGGAGAGTCAAACCCGTCCGAGAGTACATCCGACGGCGGGCGGCGATGAATTGGTAGAAGCGGTATGGGTGTCGGGGCATCCAGCGCGTCGAAGAGGTCCCGGGCTTCTTCGTCTGGCTCATATGCAGAATCTGGATGTTCTTCTTCCCCGTGTGCTGCCTTGGGGATAACCATGCTGTCAATTACGAAAGCTCGCCTGTTTCGGTGCTGTGTGCGGCCTCGTGCCCTGTATTGGTGACGCCGAGCGGCCTTTTGAATGTGCAGCTGACACCCATAGTGAGATTATGACAGTGTGCTTTTTCTGCATCAGGCGACTCACCAGCATGTGGCATCCCAGCATGGAATTCGCGACAATGACTATGCTACAAGAAAGCACGATGTCAGCAGCAAAGTGGATTTCCGGTCACGCTCACTCACGGTATGAAGGCGACAAAGAGAGTTTCTATCTAGTCAACCATCATCAGCGCCACGCAGCCCGAGGAACAGACATGATGAGACGCACCTGCAAAACCCATACCACGAAATTGACCAGGATGGCGCTCAGGACCCCGCCAAAATTGAAACATTTGTCTTTCCGTTCTATTCCTTGTACTACTAGCGCCCATACTGGCGCCTGTCTTAGCGCTCACCCGCAGGTTGAACATTATGTAGCTTACATAATGGGGTCCGTGCGCACTTCGTGCCTGGTATCGTACCACTACGTTTCTTTCTTCACTAACACGACCACATAGACACGATGGTCCGTGCGCAGTCGGTACTTGTATAAGTAGTTGTACCATTAGTCGGTCGAACCCTAAGTTCGACCTGGTTATTCATTCAAGTCTCTGCTCCTCTTCGCTTGGGGTAGTGGTCATTCTCGACTTCCTCGCTCGATCTTCAGGACGACGCACTGTCCATAAGCCCTCGCTCGTCATCTACAAGTCAGGCATCAATATAGGAGTGTAGACCGTTGTATCAAAAGGTCGAACTTTCTAAGCTACGTTCCTAGTTTCACCTAGTCGAACAACTCATCCACCATCACGTCGAACAACGCAGTAAACCCGGTTCCTTGGGACTACCAGCCCTCACAGGATCTCCCC
>NW_020169838.1:1387374-1389548 GCF_002117355.1 Postia placenta MAD-698-R-SB12 | reverse complement strand
CATTTGTCTTTCCGTTCTATTCCTTGTACTACTAGCGCCCATACTGGCGCCTGTCTTAGCGCTCACCCGCAGGTTGAACATTATGTAGCTTACATAATGGGGTCCGTGCGCACTTCGTGCCTGGTATCGTACCACTACGTTTCTTTCTTCACTAACACGACCACATAGACACGATGGTCCGTGCGCAGTCGGTACTTGTATAAGTAGTTGTACCATTAGTCGGTCGAACCCTAAGTTCGACCTGGTTATTCATTCAAGTCTCTGCTCCTCTTCGCTTGGGGTAGTGGTCATTCTCGACTTCCTCGCTCGATCTTCAGGACGACGCACTGTCCATAAGCCCTCGCTCGTCATCTACAAGTCAGGCATCAATATAGGAGTGTAGACCGTTGTATCAAAAGGTCGAACTTTCTAAGCTACGTTCCTAGTTTCACCTAGTCGAACAACTCATCCACCATCACGTCGAACAACGCAGTAAACCCGGTTCCCTTGGGACTACCAGCCCTCACAGGATCTCCCCTTCTCCAGTACGACCGAGCAGACCGTTGCTTCGTCACCACCACAAGAAGGACTCCCATCTATCCTCGAGGCGGCTCTTGGGTTCGCGCAGAAGGTTCCAACCCGCAGATCGTCGCCCATCAACAGCTTGTCAGCTATTACCAGAGACACCCTCCCGCTCACCCAGAAGACGTATTCGCCATCCTACGAATCAACGTCGAACCAGCACAAACAACAGAGAACCTACAGTCACCTGTTAACGAACAACCGTTTGAGCTCCCGGACGTTCAGTACGTTCCCATCGAGGCTCCAGAACTACCACCAGCTCCACCTGCACCAACCAACGCACCGGTTGAAGTCCCTATGGCAACGTTCACTCAAGCAGACATTGACCAGCGCATCGCTGTTGCCCTCGCAGCATACCAATCCCAACAGTCAACTGCCAACCGACCCCTTCGCCTTGACATCCCCGCTCCCAAACCTTTCAGCGGAAAGGCGGAGGACCTCAGACGCTTCATCCAATGCATCCTCTCCTACTTCGTCGCCACCAACAACACCAGACTTAGCGATGAAGCAAAGATTGCCTTCACTGTAGCGTTGATGAGGAAGGACCTAGGGAAGACATGGGCAGACGCATACTACGAGAAGTCGGCAGGGGGAGTCCAGGTCTATCCCGATTGGGCAGCCTTCGCCACTGCCCTTGAGGAAGCGTTTCCCGAGCACGGAACGCGAATCAAGGCACACCAAATCCTGATGAAGCTGCCCGAACGACAAAAGAACAAGAAGACGGTGCTCTCCCTCGGAAACTACGTCACCCGCTTTGAGCAGCTAGCATCGAAAGCCCAGCTCAAGGACGCCGAAGTCAATGGCGTCAACCGCACCGAGAACGACTACCACACTCTCCACGCCAACTTCGTCAAAGGACTTCCGAAAGAGCTCTACGTCTCTCTCGCAACTAGGGTCGCTAGAGACCGACCCAACACCATGAAAGCCTGGTACGACGAAGTCCGAAATGCCGACGCCGCCGAACAAGGGGCCCTCACCGTCACAGACACCAGGGACTACGGCGAGCCAATGGATATCGACGCCGCTGCAGTCGCGGCAACCTTTGCCTCCACATCGGGAGGAAGGAAGTGGGAACTAGGAGCCGTTCTCAATGAGGCCGATCGGAAGCTCCACAGGGATGGAAACCTGTGCTTCTACTGCCACATCAAGGGCCACAGCGCCAAGGATTGCCGCAAGAAAGCGGCCGCACGACAAGGGGGTGGAAGGACGAACCAGGGAGGATCCGGGAAGGACGACTTCCGCGCCAGAATCAAGACACTCTCCGCTGACGAAAAGCGGGAGCTGTATGAAGAACTCACGATGGAGGATTTTTGAAGGGGCAGGGTGAGCCGACGCAACCACTGCCCGTATCCGTTTCACTGTCCCGTGTAATTTTAGTAGTCCGAAATGAACGCGCTCTGCACATTCCGATTACTGTGGGACGAAAAGACGTCGAGGCGCGCGCTTTCATCGATAGCGGCGCAACAGGAATCTTCATCAGCCCGAGATTCGTCCGAGAACATCGACTTCGGACAGAACCTCTCCCCCGACCCATCCCCGTCTTCAACGTGGATGGAACTCCAAACAAAGAAGCACTCATTACGCGAAGAGCCCTCTTATCTTACAAGATAAGC
>NW_020169838.1:1331930-1383198 GCF_002117355.1 Postia placenta MAD-698-R-SB12 | reverse complement strand
AAAGAGGAGGACGACGGCGTAGATTGGGAGTTGGATGGAGATGGTGAGCAGTAAGTAGTCGAATGGGACTTCGACTCTGGTAGGGGGGTAATGAAACATTTATCTTTCCGTTCTATTCCTTGTACTACTAGCGCCCATACTGGCGCCTGTCTTAGCGCTCACCCGCAGGTTGAACATTATGTAGCTTACATAATGGGGTCCGTGCGCACTTCGTGCCTGGTATCGTACCACTACGTTTCTTTCTTCACTAACACGACCACATAGACACGATGGTCCGTGCGCAGTCGGTACTTGTATAAGTAGTTGTACCATTAGTCGGTCGAACCCTAAGTTCGACCTGGTTATTCATTCAAGTCTCTGCTCCTCTTCGCTTGGGGTAGTGGTCATTCTCGACTTCCTCGCTCGATCTTCAGGACGACGCACTGTCCATAAGCCCTCGCTCGTCATCTACAAGTCAGGCATCAATATAGGAGTGTAGACCGTTGTATCAAAAATACATTATCGAATCGCGCAGAAGCACCTTCATCAAATATGGGCGTTTGGTGTCCTCTCGAGCGTACTGAAGGAACTTGTATGCTGACAAAATGAACAATACGCTTTCGAAAAAGAGAACTGGAATCCAATATGCCCAGGCATATGGTACTATAAACCCCGGGATGCATCCTGTAATGCTGTGCACAGCCTGGGGCAAGAGCTGGGCTAAGATGAAGACTGGTACGACTATGATATGCACATGCCGGCTCAGGTGACTGAGGATCATTCTGATGGACATAAACGCACCTTGAAGATTATAGAAAATCTTGGCGAGTATGACACATTCAACGGACAGCTCCGCTACGAACAGTGCACATAGTCCGAGCGACAACTTGCGGTTGCACTTGTACACAACGTGGAGTCTCAAAATCAGGATGGCTGCAAGACGAGCTGCTCAATGCAAACATCTTCCGCAGTGAAGGTGGCCTACCGGATATTGAAATCCTGGTGATGATCGTCGCGTACATGAACCATCTCCACCAGAATGTGCATCTAAATAATATATCAGTGAAAAGGATAGAGTGGGAAGTGCTAAACTCACGCCTAAACTATCATAGTTGGTACTATAAACCAATAATACGACTAGGTACTCACCGGCACATCTGCAATGTACGTTGTTGATAATGCTAGAAGAAGCCAATGTAACTCTAAACAACATCGCGAGAAACTGTTACAAAACGCACAAATGTTGTCGTATCTACACCATCGTTTGATCAGGATTTCGGCCCAGGGTGTGTTAATCGCTTACATCAAGTTTAACATACTAATAAAGCGAGCCGTTAGGCGAGCATTAGTAAGAAGACAGCAAAACGTATGCCAAAGCTTACGGCCAATATCTGTTCTGAATAACGCCATGTGAATTCAAGCACCCAAGAGCATTCTGGGACCGCACTCACCAGCCAAAAGAGAAGACGCGGCCAAACGAATCGCCCTCTCCACATATATTCAACCTACGACATGTCAGTCCCAAGCTGTGGATCGGGAGCTAAGACATCATACCTCTTCCTCAAAAGACAGGACTAGTGTGTGTGTGCAGCAGTCGCATTGCAAGACATCATGTCAGAACTCACCATAATCGTAAAGCATGACGACCATGGCCGCTACTGAAAGGTTAAGGACATCAGGTTCTCTCGTGCTATTGCTGGTTAGTCAATAGAATAGGCATCAACAACTCACACCAGAACGATCGCGATGTCCGGTATGCATTGCCGAGCTTTTGCAGCATTCCTAGAAAGCCTTCAATGAACGTAGGATCGGCAGCAAGCGTTGCCATGACTGCCAGATGCACGGGTACGGAGGGGAACAAAAAGTCTAGATTGCATTCGTGAGAGCGATACTTAACACAATTATGACCGCAGAGACACTGACAATTGATTCCCATGGAACACCACTATATCATGTTCAAGTCCACATTGATGCAGGCACTGATCTCCAGTTACTAGGTATATGGGCGGCAGATGATGCGATGCAATTTGATGTCGGTGTACCACTGTCATGTGAGAGGCCAGGAGGTGGCCAGCGACGAACTTCCGCCTGTCGCTGGCGAGCAGGATCTCTATGGGGATGCGGGTTTTCGACGCGTCCGTTGCTGCCCACAGGCTCCACCGGCGTACCTGAAATGGCATACTTGCACTTGACGACATGGACATCGCCGGTCTCACGAGTTTCGCGTACAGGTGAATAAAACGGATGTACCTCGTAGTACTATACATCTGAGCGCCTGCGAGACGCTGGCTTTGAAGATCCCGGTGCAAGGACGTGTTATCGACACGGGCTGGTGGAATGTCGGTACCGAACGCGTGAGAGGTTAATTCCTATGTACGTACATCCCAATTGCAGCATGTATATCATCCTACTGTGTATTGCATGCAATAGCAGCATAGCGGCCTCGGAAGCCCGCGCGCGTCGGGCAGTAGCTTGACGACCTCAATGAGTAAGCAGGGGTACTGAGCAGCGAGTGACAATACGCACAATATTCGCCGCACGAGACTAACGAAGTAGGGAGGAGCGAGCTCCCGAAAGTGGATGGGCAGACACATCTTGTGGTTTTGATTGATCGAGGCGCTGCTCCAGACACCGAACGGTGATCTTGGATAATGAAAGAACTGTAAATGTCCATATGGTGAGCTGCAGAGACGGCCGCAGATAGACGCGTAAGAGCGATGTATGCACGATGCTCTCGAAAGCTGATGTACAGCATCAGCATTGAGACACATGATTGTAGAGGAACCGAAGTTCGAAGACATACGCGTTACATAAGTGTGCATAACGACTGCTGCAAGCCTGTAGCGGCCTTCTGAGTATCATGTATTGCGAGCTTATGCTGAGTATAACCTGCTCGTCTGCTATGGCATAACAGGGAGGATAGCTTGAATGTTGTATTCAACATGATTGGTTTGAGAGTAGATTAGGAATGCAGCCACAGGACTGATGAACCGAAGACTCAGGTCAGAAGCCGGAAGATCTACCACTGGTGTGAAAGAAGAGTCGATAAGATCGAACTACGAGGATAACGTTGTGCGAGGGTACAGGAGAGGACATCTCCGATTGCCCTGAAGAGAAGGAAGTACAGCGTGGTGACATATCACCGGCCACCATATGGTCGTCCTGCGGGATGGGATACCTGGGCACAACCAGACGACGGGCAAAACTCACCCTCGTGAATAGCAAACCACACGTCAAACCACAACAAACGGGAAGCCTGATGCGCAGACGTTTGCCGTAAAAGTATTTGAGTGCCGCTTCGCTCAAGACACTAGGACGACAGGAGCCGTGATACCTGCCGTCTGAGAGTCGCGATGTGGGTGAGAAGCTGATATCGCATTTATACCTGCGACAGCGTGTCTGAAGTTAAGTTCAAGCCTGAAATCTCATTGATGGCGATCACGAAGCACGCTTATGCCGGTTCAGCCGCAGCCGTACCTTTGGGTTCAGTATTCATAACCCTGGAAAGTGATATTCTGGGAGGACATATACAAAAATTGACTGACTGGCTAACTGCATGTATCCGTTTGATGTGGTTGCTGACGTTGTGCAGTTGCAGTTCGTACCATCTGTGGGGCTATTCATCCTCCACAGCTGCATCTGTAGGACTTGAATAGCAGCCAGATGGTATTGCATGCAGGACGTGTACTATAGCACATTCAAGTGAAGTCCGAGCATTGACTCGAGTAGGTACTTATAATGCCATCAATCACGTGCGCCTCCTTGATCGAAGCGTGAATCCAGTTGCGAAATTCATTCCAGGATCAATTTCTGCAACAAACCCTTCACCTCCAAAACTTTCTCTCTTTATTGTTACTGCAGCGTCATAGAGGATGGTATCTGCAATGGCGCCTGGGAAAAAAAGGCAGGCAGCCTCCCAAGCAGGACCTAAAACCAAGAAGCTGCAATTGGAGAAGACCCCGGCGGACAAGGGCAAGAAACGCAGCCAGCCTATTACCCGACCTTTGCAAGAGGAGACCCTTGACAACTCGGATGAGTCGGACGGGGATGAGCCAGACGAGGAAGAGGTGATCGTGGAGGGAGAGGCCCAACCGGCAGTAGCAAAAGATCCAAACGGTACGCACGATGAACCCTGTCTGTATCGGCCTTCCAGTATTCATGAGTACTCCAAGCGGCCAGGGAGTCTCACAAGGCACAAAAGGTCCTACACGAGCAACGGAAGGCGTCAAAACCGCATTTTGATACCCTCGCGCAAGCCAAGAGCGCATGGAGGCTTGCACATCAAAAATCGCTCCCGAAGGCGGAACGCACGAAATATATCAACCAGCTGATGGACGTCATACGGGGTCATGTCATTGACATTGTGTTCAAGCACGACGCCAGCCGCATTGTACAGACGGTCGTCCGGTACGGCGGAGAGAAGGAGCGGAATGAAATCGCAAGCGAACTGAAGGGTCGTTTTAAGGAGCTTGCGCAGAACAAGTATTCCAAAGTGAGTCTATAACACACGCTATGGGACCGAGTGTTTTCTGACGGCAAGTTATGCGTTAGTTCCTAGTGACTAAGCTCATCCGGCTATGCTCGGCGCATAGAGCCTCAATACTACGAGAGTTCCAGGGATCAGTCCTCCGTTTACTTCTCCACCGTGAGGCATCAAGTGTGCTTGCGGACGCATTCGAGCTGTACACGAACGCATACGAGCGCTCAATGCTGCTGCGTGATTTCTACGGCAAGGAAGCGAGCCTATTCACGGTCACTGCAGGGAGTGAGGAGGAAAAGGAGCGCTCGAAGAAGGGGCTGAAAGGGATACTCGAGGGTGTGGAGGGCGAGCGGCGGAAGCGGATCATGGCTGCTCTAAAGGACAATTTGATGTCTATGTGAGTCTATCCCAACCTGTGCTTCCACTACTTTCCTAATGTTTGTTGTTCTGTTTAGTTTCAACAACCCAGATAAGGGCGCTGTGTCGCATGCAATTGTCCACCGCGCTCTATGGGAGTACCTCTCCACGGTCAACACAATTGAGGACGAAGCGGAGCAAGAAAAGCTGCGACGTGAGATCTTTGAAAGGTTTGTGCAGCCGCTTACAACTTGAATTCTCCCCACGCTCATGTTCTATCAGCTGTCAAGATGTGCTCGCTGAGATGGTTCATACGAAAGACGGCAGCCGCTCTGTCCGAGAATTGATTGTGCGGGGTACGGCTAAGGTAGATCAATATTTGGATGACACGGTAATTTTACTCACCTCGTCTGCTCCTTTGCAGGATCGTAAACACATCGTGAAAGCCATCAAACCCCATGTTGAGCGTATGTGCAAGGACGACGAAGCACAGCTCGTCCTCTTCACTGCCCTCGATGTCATTGAGTATGCTTTAAGACACCCCGTCAGCGCACACTTCGCTCATGCCTTCCACAGCGATACAAAGCTGACGGCAAAGTCACTCGTGTCCGACGTCATCTCAAGTGCAACATCGCTTTACCAATCATCGCAGGGACGGCGATCGCTGATTTATCTGGTCGCGCCGAGGACACGGCGGCATTTTACCCCTGCTCAGGTAAGGCATATCAAATATCGTTCGACCTGGTGACTGATATCAGTGAGTTGCAGATCAACTTGCTCGCAGAGATAGATTCTGTGCGCGCGCAGACAAGTAAAAAGGACAGCGATGTACGCTGTGCAGAGATCCGGCGGGCAGCGTCCGACGGCCTGCTATCGTGGATCGCAGAAAATGGAGCCGCGATCTCACGGGACACAGGGGGGTGTCTCGTGGTATGCGAAGTAATGCTCTATGCAGAAGGAGGTGAGGCGACAGCGATTTTCCATTGGTATAACTCGCTGGTTGCTCATGACTGTGTCCTCCAGACAAATCCGCAGCGTCAGAGACACTGCTGAAAGCGCTCTCTGCTACCTGCCCAGCCCCCGACCCGGCACACCCACATCCCATCTCTCTACCGCACACATCTCGTATGTACAAGACCCTCCTACAAGGCGGGCACTTCTCGCATACCACGCGCACCATCGAGCCTGCGGCACTGTGGTCTGCACGCGATTTTGCAACAAAGTTCGTCGAGATCGTAGGGCGCGACGTTATTGTTGCGATGGCGCGTGACGAGGGCGCCTTTGTCGTCGCGGCACTCTGCGAGCAGTTAGCTGCGTCCGACGCAGAGGAGAAAAAGACGCTGCACAGTTGGTTTACTAAAGGAGTCAAGAAGGAGATTGAGGATGCGGCCGGCAAAGGGTCCTCGGTGCTCCTACAGAGTCTGAAAGCCTTAGATTGAATGCTCCATCTATTGTCGACAGGATATATGCTATCGTATAGTGCCCAAAACCCCTACTCGGGTCCTTTCTGGGCTATTGGAAGTTATGGCGTACAAATTTATTGCTACAACAAGGTAGGCAGCAGACGGTCCGTGTGGCGCTCGATGCAAGAGGTGTGTATACGTGAAGGCGGAAACTCGAATGGTACGTACTGATCGACGATCAAGTTACAGCTCCGAGTTCGGCTCAATCTATTGAAGAAGGAGGTTGAGATATTACTACTCTGTGCCATGCGCGTTGGCGAGCTCTTTCAATATTGGACGGCCTTTGAGGATCCCTATGTCTGCTGAGACGATTTTCGTCTTTTTGAGGGGTCTGATGAGGTTCTCCTTAGACATCTTGGTCATCGTATCGACTGTGATATCATCCGCAGGTCGTTTCCTCGAGCATTGCAGCATGCTATGCATCTCGTGAGCATTTGGTGGCAGTGATAGGATCCAGGCTTTGCTCTCCATGAGCTCAAAGAACTCCTTGAGCAGCGGCGTGCTTTGTAAAGTCTTCCGAGACCCGAAGATGATCAGCTTGGAGCGCGCGCGTGTGAATGAGACATTCATCCTGCGCCAATCCTTCATCAAATCCCCGACCTTGCAATCGTTGTTCTCAGTCTATCCACGCCATGCCAACGGAGGGACATACCTGGCCTTCGTCATTGGACCGCACCATGGATATAATGATACAATCCTTGTCACGACCTTGACTGCGATCGGCTGTCAGAACCTCGACGCCCTTCCTATCTTGCAGCAAATAGGAAAGTAGCTTGATCTGCTGCCTGTACAAAGACAGGACACCGATCTGGTCCTGGCTGATACCACTGCCGATCAGGCATTCAGTGACTTGATGGACTAACTGTGCTTCCACTTGGTTCTCCACCAGGTCGCCTACAGGTGAATCATGGGCAGGAACGGCATCCGTATCAACAAACACGGCCTTGCACCTGGTACACAAATAATGTTAAGATCATGGAAGGAGTGTAGTCGCTGAACGTACCTCTCGTCCATGAGTTGACTGAGCCAGCACGAATCTTGTGGCCGCGAACAGGAAGGATTACTGAGATGCATCTTACGGAGAAACCCAGGGTCTGGTAAAACCAGACTGCGCCTTGCAACTGCTTCAGAGCCACACCGTAGGCGGTCGCTGTAGATTAGTCTATTCGACAGCAGCATGATATCTGCGTTCATGCGATACTGCTCAGTGAGATCGATCACTGCATGGGGATGCGCATCGGAAAGCCGCCGGAATAGTGAGACATCGAGACCGCCCTTTCGTGCAGCGCGATTGCGCACCTTGATTAAAGTGTAATGAGTGCGATGCATTGATAAGAAACAAAGGACATACGAGAGGTGGCAGTTGGAAATGGTCACCAACGAGAACAAATTTGTCTGCGAACCGCAAGGGACCCAGGCAAGTCGGTAATGTGATTTGGGATGCTTCGTCAACAATGCAATAGTCGAACTTCCGCCTCGCAAACAAAGGACTTTTACACAGTCAGGCCAGTCAGCACGCCCGTTTACATGGTGAACATTGCCGCTTACTGGTCTATAGAAAGGCAGGTCGTGGCAACAACGGGAGGGGTCATGACCTGATGCTCAAGTTGCTCGATGGTTGTCGCAGGACGTTTGCGAGCAAGCGTGAACCTGTGTACATCGGGGTGGATCTATTAGATATATATATAAGTACGTGACTAGAAGCTCATCACATTCGGAGACGCTCACTTTATCTAGGTTGCCCAGTCGCAAGATGCCAAAGTCTGCGACATCCTTCAGCTTGAGTAGAATAGTATCGACTGCCGAATGGGTGTAGGAGGCCAGCAATACCGTCTTGCCGATGTCAACGAGCTTCTGTATGATAGCGGCAATAACTGTCGTCTTCCCCGTTCCTGGCATACCGAGGATGAGCGCGTAATCTTGTGCACTCAGTACCTTCGTCACAGCGTGCCGCTGATTGCTATTCAACTGTGACATTGAGGTCAGCTTGGTGGATGGTACAGTCATCTCGCAGTCCTCAAAGCGTGGTGGGACAAGATCGACGACGAGCTGCAGTCTTCGCGTGTCACCATTGACATAGAAGAGCTGAGCCAGATTATCTCGTATCCGGCCCATGCCCCCAAACAATTCGTCCTTGTCTATCCGGAAAACGACTGAGTGATCGTGGATGGCGCGCCGCCCGCTCGTAAGCACGCGTATCGCATCCAGGTTGACCTCGTGGTCCACTCCTACGACGACGCCCTCAGGCGTGAGATCGACGATGAAGCCCCTGGCCATTGCCAGTAGATTGGGCTCTACAGAGACTGTGATCGCATCGCCACAGCTCATATGCCCGTTGAGCAAAGACGCGGCCGTCGTGTGCATGTTCTTCACGAAGCGATATGTGAAGCGATGGATCTTCCCATCCGCTTTGAGAGTGCTTTGAGATGCATCTGATCCAGGTCGATAGGATACGTCCAGGACCATGTCGCTGAAGCAACGACCACGCTTCTCGCGCTCCTGAGCGCCCATCGTCCAAAGCTCCTTCTTGAACCGTACTAGGTCTTGCTCCTCGAGCGCGATGAGTGCCTCCCACTTCTTGAAGAACTCCGACTGCGCATTTGTGAGATGCGACGTCTTCAGGGCATAGATATCGGCAATAGGCGACACAGTATCGACGACGTTCTCAACGGCCTAGACGTCGCAAGCGATCTCAGCGACGGTTGGTACCATAATCAGACCCTTCGACCTACCTTGCGGTAAAGCATGCAGGTATTCAAGGCATAGCACTTGCCACATTGCCAGGTGTCATCGATGGTCGGCGGCAGGAAAGACTCCACCTCGGACATGTCCTCCGCCTCGTGTTTAGCCTCGAGTTTCCCTGCCCCACTTTGCTGGCGCATCCTCCGCATCATATAGCCGGCCATCTCGTTGCGCGCGACCAGCAGTGCTCGCAACTCGTTGCGGACGGCAGGCACACGGACCACTTCGTCGTTCCGCGTGTAGTACAACAGTCCACTTGGGACTTCTGTGCCATAGCGCTCCGCCATGAGCAGGGTATACAGCATCGTTTGTGCACGGTGCTCCATTCCGGCGACCGCACGGCCCGTCTTGATTTCCAGTGGCATCGTCCAGCTCTGCATGGTGACCAACGGTGCTGCACGCGCGAACGGATTAGACGAGTTGTCCAACTCGGAGACCACAGCGTTTACGGAAGCGTCGACTTTGCCCTTTAGCCCGTACGTCGGCGACCAGATGTCCTCCTCGATATCGTGCGTTCTGGAAATCGCCAACAAGGACGTCTGACTCTGATTTGAGCGGGTGTTTGTGAGGACTGCCTGGTTCTGATAATGTCCTCGTCAGCTCGCAATCACAGGGAATGGCAGAGAAGGAGATTACTTTCGGCACTTGAGAGATGTACTTCTCCGCGAATGACTTGATACCTCTCGCCCTTGCCTTCATCTCCGACATGGCTTGTTCGACGGTTACATTGACTCTCATCAACTCTCCGAGGCCCTTGCCCACCTCGTTTGCGATCAGCTCTTCGACCCACTTGTCGTCCCATCGTCCGCTGCGCAGACATTCTTGCATCACTTCGTGGAGCATGTTACCCCAGACTAGCGAAGGTGTAGCGTCGACAGTGCCTCGAACAAGATTGGAGATCAGAGGTTTTCGGCGACATTGAGGGGCACTGGAGAGCGATGTGGCGGTAATGAGAAGGTCTGGATGATGGATGAACCAGTTCGCCTTAGAGCTGACCGCGACGGTAGGCAGTGGGGCAGAAGCAGAAGTCGAAGGGCCTACAGGAACCGTGAACTCGCCTATGACATTGACCACGTCGCCTGAAGCCCGAAATATCAGCAAAGATGCTCTCGGGTCAGAATCACGTCATCACCTTCGTATACGTCAGCGTTTACCCAGTCATCTTGGAGAATGACACAACGAGATTCCGCACAAGACGCAGTTTCCACGATCAATGTCTGAGAAGGCAGGTCTTCATGTTAGCCGTGAGAGTCAGGGGCAAGGCGACGAGCCCGAACGGAATGGCGTATACATTCCGGAAATCGTGCCCAAGTATCATTCAGGTACACATACCTTCTGAAAGCAGCCAGCTTCAATTTCTTCAGACACGCGTTTAACAGTACAACGTGTGCATGTTTCGGGATTGTACTCTGGAGCGAGAGTGACAAGGGGCTAGTGACAGTGTCAGAGAAGACAACATAGCGAGTGGCATAAACGTACAGGCTTGCTCGGAGACTTGGGCTTCTTTGGGGATTTAATCCTCTGTGGAGAGAACATATCGTTCCAGTCCCAATCCTCCGCACCTTCGAGCAGCTGCGCAATATCCTCATCTTCTGCCTGCCGTTTCTTTTTGGGTGTTCTCGGAAGCTGAAGTGTTTCTTCAATAGATGGCAGCGCGACATCTTGAGCCTTAAATGTATGTGTCGAAGCGGGTCGTCGTATGGCTTCGCTCTTGTCAGCTAGAGAAGATTTGTCATTGGAGGCATGGGTCCCTCCCAGCAGCTCTTTCATAAAGTCCTCCTCTTCGCGGGCAGTACGCAGTGCAGGAGACATGATGAGATCCTGCAAACACCTGTCTCGATGTGAGAATGAATTTGTGGTGGGTCCAAGAGTGCCACCTCCAACAGGGAGACTGATATGGCGGAATGCAGCGCACAAAGGGAAATTTCCACGGTATCAGATAAAGGTGTCGCGATGGAACATTAATTGCCTGAGGATCTGCAAACAGGGAACAGGTGCAAGATGGTAAACGGCGCGACGCGAGCGTGTTGATCGTGACGCGTTGGTCACGAGACCGAGACGCGTCCCGCGCCGCTTCGAAGTGCAGCGTTCTGCAGGTTGTTCTACTTCTGCTATTCTCTCGAAATCCAACCATCATCTTCCGAGTATTTTGGAGCTTGGAATTGTCCCTCTTTACAACCCACGTCTATATGCTCAAGGCCCGGAGTTAGGAGACTGACGACGCTGGCCCCTCTCTAGCCGTTGCAATCAAGGAGAACGCACATTCACTAGTTTGCTCCTTTTGATTGATTTCCGAACAAATGGCAGCATTATTACCATTTCACGAGGGTATCTTGGAGAAGATCCATGATCCTGCTACCAGTGATTTGCTCTTGCTCGCTCGGGGCCTTGGCTTGCGGAGGACTGTATGCAAGCTACTACAATTATACGACTCTCCAAAGAGCCTCGTGATCTTGGTTAATGCCTCCCAAGAAGAAGAGTCTGCCATTGGAGAGGAACTCGGCATACTAGGTTGCAGAAAGCCTGGACTTCGCATCGTCGGCTTCGAGATAGGAAGAAGGGACAGGTACGTGACTTGTTCTGCCGCTGGCCCCTGAGGCCTGTATTCAAGGGCTATAAGACAGGACCTGTACAAGCAAGGCGGTCTACTTTCTATAACATCACAAATCTTTACCGTTGACATGTTGTCGGGCGACGTGGACACCGAAAAGATCACAGGGATAATCATGTTGCATGCCGAGAAGTAGAATGCCTCAAGACTGTCTGTGCACACCTGCTAATCAGTAGTAAAGGGTGACACCAACCTCGCCTGAAGCCTTCATCGTCCGGCTATTCCGCGAAAAGAATTTGACAGGATTTCTGAAGGCGTTCTCCGACCAACCCGAGTACATAACCAGTGGCATGTCGCCACTACGAACGATCCTGAAGGAGCTGCAAATACGCACAGTCCACATATACCCGAGGTAGGTCGCAATGTAGCGGATGCGGGGGGCCTTGTGCCAATGCCATGAGTTCGTTAGATTCCACGCCGACGTCAAGGAATCCTTGGATCTTAAAAGACCCGACCTCGTCGAATTGCATCAGGCAATGTCTGAATCGATGTCCGAGATCCATCATGCCATTGTGCAGTGCATGTCGACAACATTGTCCGAGCTGAAACGCGCGAACGCCTCTGTGGGTAGTCTCGCAATATTTGAGAAACACGCATTGTCTGATGAGCGTGCAGTTGGACCTCGACGACCTCAACATCGATAACGCTTACTTCAGGTCGTTTGACATGATCGTCCGACGAATCTTAGACCCTGTCTGGCACAAAGTGGGGCCTAGGACGAAGCAACTCGTCAGCGACTTGGCTACATTACGACGTCTGCTAAAGTAAGCCACATTCTAGTTGTCATCTACTGTAGCGGTGCGATGATTTCTCTAGTTATTTACTCACCTATGACGCTCTGTCCTTCCACGCATACCTAGAGACGCTAGTTGCGTCCAATACCACTGCAGAATCCGGAGCAGCTCGCCAGCACCAGTCACCATGGATGCTGACCGATGCTGCTCATGTCATATTCGCCTATGCAAAACGGAGATGCTACACAATGAGTGCTGCAGCGAAGAAGGTCCCAGCACCCCCGCCCGTGGATAATCCATTTGATGATGAAGATGCCTGGGCCGTACTCGACGACCTTGAAGGGCGAACCTCAAATACACGCAACAACCAAGCAGGTACTGTCGCGAACGAGCCAAGACGACCGAAGTGGCTCCCGGACGGGATGGATCCGGTCTTGGAGGAGCTTCCCAAGTGGAGTCTCTTGGCGGACGTCCTTCAAGAAATCGAGGAAGAGATGATCAGACTGCAGTCTCGTCTGACCTCACGTAAGTGCACACTCATGCGTTGGTGACAATGGCTCATCGTTTTTATGTGACGCTATGGTTCGCCAGTTTCTCCTGGCACGAATACAGTGCTGATCATGACTTCCTCGCTCCGCACGTCTTCCGTGCTGAGTGACTTTCTGTCGGAGATGGACCTAGATGCCCTGCCCGGATCGCGCGGGCGCAAGATGATGGAGGACAAGCTCAGGCTGTATCTATGGTGGAAAGGCAAGTTAAGTGAACGAAAACAAGAGGGGCGCGGTCTCTTTGGCATGCCGGACAGCAGGAAGGACAAGGACAGTGCCAGTACGGACGTGAGTGAGGCGCTGAGGAAGAAGGACAGGGAGAGACAGCAGCGCGCAGCAAACAGAAGGCGTGTCCGTGGAGGCGTTCCGGCTCAGACGGCACCGAGAGAGCACAACAATACCGGTAGGGCGGACGTCCTCGGGGAGGGCACCATGAGAGAAGAGGCCGAAGACATTGCTGCATTGTGAGCAGGTCGTCATGAATACTATGCCATGCTTTCATTAACATGCCACAGCTTGTCTACACAAGGCGCACTTGCACCCGAATTTGGGGGAGACATCACGCTTCTTGGCTTTGGTCCCGACTATGACACGCACTATGGCTTACTGGCTCCGGAGCAGACCGTGTTGGTGCGAGCGTATTCAGATGACTCCGACGACAGAATGCTGCAAGAGATGCAGCCGCGCTTCATCGTCATGTTCGAGCCGAATCTGGAATTCATCCGTCGCATAGAGGTACGCACTGACTTGCCAGTTGATGTGTCGAGAATGAGAACCAATGCTCCAGGTATACCGCAACTCGAACCCCGGTTTGGGAGTGCGAGTATACTTCATGATGTACAAGCTCAGCTGCGAAGAAGGCAAGTACCTGACCGGTCTGAGACGAGAGAAGGAGGCCTTCGAGCGTCTCATCAAGGAGCGAGGGGTATGGGCACTTCACTCGATTCGTCCCCGTGCGATGCTGACTAGAGCCTGGCAGTCCATGCTCATGCCTATCATGGAGGAGCGGCGGTCGGGAACGGCAGGCGAGTCCCTCATAAAGACGATCAGCAGCAGAATCGCAGGCGGACAGAAGGAGGTTTCAGCGGAGTCTTCGCGCGTGCGTGGCTGCGCCTGCCGAGCCTGCTGTGTCTGACTTTCGCAATGCAGGTCATCGTCGACATGCGGGAGTTCCGCTCCTCCCTGCCTTCGCTGCTGCACGCATCGCATCTCCTGGTCATCCCCGTCACGCTCACCGTCGGCGACTACATCCTGACACCAGACATCTGCGTCGAGCGGAAGAGCATCCCAGATCTGGTGTCGAGTTTCAACAGCGGTCGACTGTGTGTCTTCCATCATGTCCTGTCCAGGCCGCGAAACTGACCTCCCCACTAGGTACACCCAATGCGAGCTCATGTCCGTCCACTACAAGCAGCCCATCCTGCTCATCGAGTTCGAGGAACACAAGTCCTTTTCCCTCGAGGTACGGCACCCATCGCCCCATGCTCCTCCCTCCCGCTCCCGCGCACGCTGACCCCTCCCAGGCTGTCACCGACATCAAGTCCTACGCAAAGCCGTCTGCGAAATACCCCGCTAAGAAGAAGCCCGGGGCGATGCCCGCCGAGTCCGCGCCCGGCGCGTTCGTGCCCAGCGCGTCCGCGAGCATCCAGGCGAAGCTGGTGCTGCTCACGCTCACGTTCCCACGCGTGCGCATCATCTGGTCGTCCTCGCCGTACGCGACCGCGGAGGTCTTCCGCGACCTCAAGGCGCACGCCGCGGAGCCCGACTCCGCGCGCGCGGTCGCGGTCGGCGCGGAGGATGACCCCGCGCAGGGTGCAGGCGTGAACGCCGCGGCGGAGGAGCTGCTCCGCGCGCTGCCGGGCGTGAGCGCGAAGAACGTGAAGCATGTGGCGGCCAAGGTCGGCAGCGTGCGCGAGCTGTGCGCGCTGAGCCTCGCGCAGGTGCAGGAGATCCTCGGCGTCGAGCCGGGCAAGGCCTGCTGGGAGTTCATCCACGACGGCGAGCGCCGGCGCTGACGACGACGAGCGTGTTGGGTGTCGTGGATGTTGTTCCAATAGCTGTACTTTTCGCATACATTCCTCCATTAGTAGCACATAGCCTACAGCAGTCTACCCAATACAATGTGTTCGCTCTGTGATCTAACCCGGGATCTACCTCTAGGTTCATGGATCTACAACGGTCCCACAATGGCCGGCCACCTCTCACGCGATCGGGCCTCCCGGCAGAGAGACTGGCACAGGTGCGACGACGCCCTCCGTCATCGGCTCCCGCGAGTCGCCCGGCTCGCCCATCATCTCGCGCATTCTCTGCGTGTTCAGCACTTTTGCGTACTTCGGCTGGATGAAGAGCGCCCTGCCGAGGTGGAATGCGGCCGTCAGCATGGCAGCCGGGCAGACGGACGTATGTGTGCACGTACTCTGCTTCCACAAGGACGTTACCCTGCGCATCCTCTATCCGGCCCGCGACCTTCGCCTTGCGGCCCTTGGCCTCTACCAGGCGCGTTTTGATGACTAGAAACTGTCCAAGACGACGTGAGCATGCCTGCCTTGCCGGAGCGGGGTGTCGCAGCGTACCTGGTCTGCACGCGTCGGTGCACGGTAGTTGAGGTTGAGGTACGCAGTGACACCAATCTTGTCCGGGAGGTTCAGCAGCGCCTAATAGATATTGTTCGGCGACCGCAGGATTCATACCAGCGCACGACCCACCTGTCTCCCGAGGATCTCATCCAACAGCGTCGCCAGCATCCCGCCGTGCACGATCCCCTCGTGCCCACACACGCCGCGGCCGACGTGGACAAACACCATGGCCTCGCTGTTGTCGTGCTTCGCGCGGACGAGCGGGGGGATCGCGAGCTTGCCCGGCCCGCTGAGCGCGCCGCCCGTGAGGCTGTTGACGCGGCGCTCGGGCGGGAGGTTCAGGTACGGCCGGGTCTCGTACCAGTCCGCGGCGTCTGCGCGGGCGCGGGCGGCGGCGAGGGCGGGGAGCGTCTGGAGCGCGTCGTCGAGGGCGGCGACGTACGCGATGTGCTGCGGGTCCTCGGGGTGGAGGGGCGGGGGCGCGCTGCGGGGCGAGATGAGCGTGGCAAGGTCGGGCGGGTAGAGGGAGCCCACGGTGTATGCAGCGACGGCGATGGTGGTGTACGCCGAAAGTGCGCCCAATGTCCTCAGAGCGGAGCGGGGCGCCGCCGAGGTGGACGTGGACGTGGACGTGGACGTAAAGCGTCGCGGTATGCGCACTACGCACGGCTGGCTCAGAGCGCGGCGTAGAGTCGTTGCAAGCATGGTACTGTATAATATAATTCGATGCGTGAATGGGACTCGGACGTTGCTAGTCGTGAGGTCTGTAGTATAAATCCCCTGCAAAAAATCAGGCCATACGTTCGCAACAGGACGACAGTGGGATGCGCACCAAATGGCAGGCCTGAAACGACCGTACGATACACCAAACCACGCTATTGCAGACCACACATACGCTGCAGGGTACAGGCAAGGGGCAGGCGTACCGTTGATTTCCGGCACCAACCCTAGTGGTGGTAGTGGCCCAATCGGTGACCGGGGTCCAGCGCTAAACTATCTAGCTCGATTTCCGTAAACAACTTCCTACAAGCGCAGATCCTCGAATTGAGCTCTTGGAAGTTTGTAGCATCATATACCTGATATATCTTTTGTCTCTGTGCCCCTGGAATGTTGATTCGATAGACGAGGCCTTTTTAAGTGAAGAATAGCAAGCGCAACCTTTGGGCGCTTGTCCCGTCCTGCGCGCTCATGTCTTGTTTGCAATCTAATCTGATCTGTCCCTAGGCTCGTACTACTATACTTTACTGCGAAGTCCGCGACTTTAGCATGGCTCGTGTATTCTGGAACGGACTACGAATAGATGGATTTGTTGTATAACATGTGCAATAGATCTGATCTGATGGATTTTCCTGCAAGTCTAACTTCGACCACTGTTCATGATCTCCTCACAACGATGGAATCCGACTCCTTGCTTCCGAAATCTATCATTCTTGAAGATCACACAAGGCACATCGCCTACTGGGATCAATATCTGAGGAGATACAAAGTTAAATGCGACATCTGTACAATGAATATTGGGCTTACCAAGAATGCGTATCCCGAGCCACTCGAGTCCCATCGGAATTCAAGACGTTGTGCCAAGTACCTACGCAAGATGGAGAACGAGCAGAGGCGGCGTGAGCTTGCTGGAATACAAGCTCTTTTGCCTCACACGACTACGGAATCTACGGCAGTGCTGTCCTCGATCAGCATGAACAGCGCATCTTCCATCTTACCATTAGCCCATACCTCCAAGCTGTCAGTACCACTACACTTATATGAGGTATGGTTCCGCTGTCCGGTCTACCGAGAATGCGCCATGCACCAATGTGCCGATTTACTGCCCACTGTACCCAACAACATTGTCAGGGAGCCTTAGAACAATCTGGAGGTATAATGTTCTATTTCACCTCGCATCTGAGCATGTAGTGGACGCCACAATGCCAGCGATCCCTCCTCAACTCATGGTGGACATGCATATTTCGAAAGCAGAAGAATGGAGGTTAGGAATCAAGGACAAGCTCACGATGGTATGGAGGGAGGAAAACAATATCCCGGGCAGTGATGAAATTTAAGCCCAGCATGAGGCGTTGAAGCGGGGACGCGAGCGAGCGGTCTCGACTTCAGTAGGAGGACAAGTCAGTGAGGCGGTTTACCATACTTAGATCGTAGGTGGTGTACAGTTGGACGATCTAATCATAGATAACGAGGATACCCCACCCAATCGGTGACCGGGGGCCAGCGCCAAACTAACGAGGGTTGCTATCAGAAATCAACGGTACGCCTGCCCCTTGGGTACAGGCGACACGAAATGGGTATGCAAGCGCTGCTCATAGACTTACATATCGGATTCAACGCCCACTTTGAGAATAGGCCATGCAGCTTCAACTTGCTTAGCGACATCTGCCATACCTTTGCTATCGCTAAAAGAAAACCCCGTCTGGCCGGGAAACACTCCGCGGTGATAGCAGGCAATTTGGGTTCGATCAGGACGGGGCGAGCAGAGTAGATGGGTTTTATTTGCTGTAGCTACCGGTCACAAGTTGGGAGGAAGGTAGTGGTAAGAAGGAAGGTAGTGGTAGGAAGGAAGGTAGTGGTAGGAAGGAAGGAAACAACGACACAATTCTGGTGCGCACGCAGAAACAAACCCGGCGGCACCAACAACTTGACAGATAAACCACATACGTGATGTCAGTGCACATCTAACTCGTGCAGAACTGTTAGCAGAGCAGATATGGCTGGTGCTTTCCGAAGTTGTGCTCGTGACGCGAAGTATTCAACAAGCACCATGTGGGTCCAAACAGACCTCATGGGTGCGGTGGCGTTGAAAGAGTATTGCAGTAGGTGGCTGGCTCATCTGTGACTGCTGTGGCTGCGCTAGTCGCAAAGAACAACGATTAGTTCGTGTGGATGCGGCTGTCATTTCAGCCATGTGCTGTAGAGTACTGAGTAGCAAATCAGCGCATACATAAGGCTCTCCTCGTCGAGCGCCGAGCGCAACAGAGCGCAAGTCATCGTGAACTTGAATTACTAGACGAATCAAACGGTATTGAGCTCATAATTTCTTATGTAAGCCACCCCTTCCCCCGGCTTCACATCATGTTTCTTCTTTGCAAGTTCACAACAGCGAACGTCTGATGGGCAGCAGACTGTGCTGATGTTTATGTGAGTGTATGCTGTGCCTCCGTATCCTTAACTCTACTAGTCCTTGCTAGCCAAACATCCCATTGAACACCGCGACGTTTAAGTTGCATTCGTAAAATGCAAATCGTCCAAAGCCCCAGTCCGACCTGCTGCTATAAGATGAGGAAACAGTGGAAGCACAGTCGCACCTGTCTGTCACGTTCCCTTTCTCACTGTGTCATGTATGTGCAAAGACCTGCAGTCCCATGGATGTTCTTATTGCTTCGGCTCTCGACAAGTCAGGATTTCAAACTCCATATTTGAGCCAGAGGCTTGGGGAATGAGAAACCTGATCTGCCGGCAGCCAGTGCAGTAAACAGGGTTTACTCAATAGGGTTTCGAACCGGAATCAGTCTCGGAACGGATGGTGGTGTAATACTCATGCTTCCAATGCTATCAGTGTAGACATCGTCCGCATGCAACAGAGGTCGTCACGGTAGCAAAGTAACCCGTGCTCGACAATGGACCACGGCGAGATGGGCTGCGACTACCTCGCGGAGCCCCCTTCATACTCACAGTTCTTCCAAAACTACTTACTACCCAACAAGCCCGTCCTCATCGGCCCCCGAGTAATATCCTCTTGGCCAGCTTACCACGCGTGGGCCTCCCACGCCGACCCAGACAACCCCCAGATCGACTGGGACTACCTCTCGGATGTCTACGGTGAACACGAGGTCATGGTCGCAGACTGCGCGACCCGGGAGTTCAGCGACCAGAAGCGCGAGACGATGCGCTTCCGCGACCTCGTCGCCCTGTGGAAGGCCGGGCACGGGGGTGCGCTCTATGCGAAGGACTGGCACCTCGCACGCGCCGTCGCCACCGCCGCGCCCCCTCCATCCCCATCCCCCGCCCCTTCCTCCCCCTCCCGCGGGCCCGCGCTGGGCTCCTTCTACGCGACGCCCGCGCTGTTCCGCGACGACTGGATGAACGCGTACTACAGCGCGTGCACGGCGGACGACTTCCGCTTCGTGTATGCGGGCGCGGCGCACACGTTCACGCCGCTGCACCGCGACGTGTACGCGTCGTACTCGTGGTCGACGAACGTCGCCGGGCGCAAGCGCTGGTGGCTCTTCCCGCCCGCGCAGACGCCGCTGCTCGGCGGGGAGGCGCGCGGCGACGTGGTGTTCGACGTGCGCGACGTGGACGCGCGCGCGTTCCCGCGGTTCGCGGAGGCGCGCCCGCTGGTGCTCGAGCAGAGGGCGGGGGAGACGATATTTGTGTGAGTGTCGCGGCGATGCGTTTCGTCGGGTGCGGGTGCTGACTGCGCGTGCTCTGCAGCCCGAGCGGGTGGTACCATCAAGTAGGTCGTCCCGCGTGCCGCCGCCGTTGACCCTGCTCGACATGCTGTGATACAGGTGGAGAACCTTACGGCGTGCATCTCGATCAACCACAACTGGTGCAACTCGGTGAACCTGCCCGCGCTCTACGAGTCCATGTGCGCGAAGGTGGAGGAGGTGGAGCGCGCGCTCGAGGACGTCCAGGAGCTGCTCGCGCAGAACGGGACGGACTGGCGGGGGGAGTGGACGCGCATCGTGCAGGACGTGGTGGAGAAGGATGCGGGCTGGAAGTGGGTGTTGCGTCCTGGCGCCGCGTCCGCGCTGACCGTATGCTGCAGCTGGGTGACGTTTTGGAAGATGGTCCTCCACGCGCTGCGCATAGCCTCCGGGTGCGAGGACGTCCAGGTACGCCGGCTGCGCTCGCTGTGGTTCGCGGCGTTCCTGCTGACCGGTAGCAGACCTCTTCGCTGTGGGAGCCCGCGTCCCCTGAGCTCACACCACCCTGGAGCTTCATCAAGGCGCGCGTCCGGCCGTGCTTCGACGATTTTATCCGCCGCGAGCAATGCGAGTTCGAGTTGGTGGAAGGACTGCGGGGCGTCGTGGATGCAGTCGGGGCGGCTCTGCAGATCAATGGCGCGAGAGAGCCCTACAGCCTGTAGGCACTGGGCCATCAACATCTGTCAGTGCGTTCTCTCCCGTCGTGAGGTCCCATATTGATATTAACTGTGACAGGCCGTTGTTAGCCCTCTTATATGCGGCACAGCCGGGAAGCGTGTACATCGGCTACCACCACAAACGACGACAGACGTGCGAAAGCTGTGTATAGGGAACGAGACCAACTGCTTCGGAAGCCTCCAGTCTTTTTTCTCTGATTGGTGACGCCAGGGGCTACAGTAGACCACGGACATCAATGTTTACAAGTCACCGTGTGAATGATGGTCGATCATGCGGTGCGCACTGATCTCTGCGGGAATTCCTCAACCTTGCAATCGTTGTTCCTTGCCTACGATCGTGCCAGATACCCGATCTACTGCAGGACCCCCGAATATAGGGGGGGAACCCTGATCCCAATTTCTCAAAAGTTGGTCGATTTGTACGGCAGAAATTCCCGATTTTCGGCCTGATATGTCCGGAAAAAATCAGGCTGCCGCCTGATTTAGGCCAAAATGTCCGGAATTTGTATCTTTTTGGACCAGGGTGTCGAAAATCGGCGATTTGTCCGGAAATGATGGATCAGGGTTCCCAGAAACACAATTTCGCCCCCAACTTCGATTCTGACATCGTAATGCAGACTGGACACTCATACTTGTGCTATGTAGCTTCGCGATATGAACTCTGTTCAAGCACCTTTGTCCCCTGGACCTGTGTGATTTTAGAGGTGGCCACTTTCTTTGTCTTCTTGCACGCAGCACCAAGCATTTTCACTGCCGTGATATGAGATAGGCAGCTTGGGGTGCTCAGAAAAAGTGGCATTGTCGAGTTTGAGAATGCGCTCGTCCGTAGTTATGTGATGTGAACTATATAGATGGCAAAAAAAATCAATCTGACGAAATGTGAGCAAACGAGAGGCACTTAGAATACCAGCCGCTGATGAGCCCACATTTTGATACTATAAGTAGACATGTACAGGGTGCAGAAATACTAACATTCAATATATTATCCTCGAGCACGACATGACACGACGTCGTGGGATCGTCCGCATGCATGTCACATGACGGCGGACGTGCAAACCTGGCCAAGCGCGGAGCAGGCTTGTCCGTCTTCGGATCAGGCTTCCGGCATTGGCCGGAGTATGTCCGGAAATCGTACCAGGGATGAGGGTTACGACAGACTGGTTTTGTCCGGGAAAAGATCAGGGATCAGGGTCCAAAATCGCCCAGATTTGTCCGGAATGGGATCATGGTTCCTCCCCAATATTCGGGGGTCCTTCTACTGCACACATCCTTGAGCTTGTAGTCGCACACATTGTGCAGTTCGATTGCATTAATTCCGCATCAGATTCAAGGTTGGCGTCGGGATTACATCAGCTGATATCCGAGCTCAGTCTCTCTGACCTCCGGTGATGCGAACCTGATTGGCCTAGCGATGAAGCAGTGCCCATCGCGCACGCCTGCCGGGCGATGCACCAGGGCGCCAGCCGTATATAAAGGCTCAGCGTCTGCTCGCGGTTCCCTGCCCCGTCTTGATCGACGACCAGGTACTCTACCTTTCCCTCGCCGTAATCTTGTAATTCTATAGGTGGCTGGCCCACTCTATACGACTTCCTTTTCGCGCTTTCCTCCGCTTTCGCTGCCCAGTCTCACGTCCTTCACGACCCGCCACGAGAATGCTGAACAGGACCGCCGGAACCCTCGGCCGCAGCGCCACGACGCCGCTCTCGCCCTCGCTCCTCAAGCTCGACCCCGAGCAGCGCGTGCGCCTCATCAGGTCCAGCCAGAAGGTCGGCCGTGTCCTCGGCACGACACCCGTCATCGACGTCGTCTCTCCGACGGCCGTCACATTCACCCCTCCACCGCTTACCACGCCCGGCACCGCCCGCACGCCTCTCGGGAACGTCAAGTCGCTGTTCGCACAGCACTCACCTGTGACCTTCGCCTCTGTCGCCTCGAAGGCCTCCGCCCGCGAAGAGACTCTCAACTCGCCTGTCGTCCAGTATAAGATCCACGTGGACAGCAAATCTACTACACGAATCGACTCCCCGAAGGCTGCTGCTGCGAGGCCCACAGCGAACGGGCTGCGTCGCAAGCATGTTCCTGCTGCCCTGCCCCTCCCTCAAGCACAGCGCACGGAAGCGTTGCCCCTGTCGCCCTTCCGCTACGGGATGTTGAGGTCAGAAATACCCGGTTCGACTCACTGACACAGCCTAACCAGTATTCTAGATCCGTACACAGCCCGGCTCTGTCTCCGCTGTCGCCCGTCTCGCCCATGTCCCCGATCACGGAGGCTAAAATCGAGCAGAGCAAGCGGGACAAGCTCGAAAGGCTCGAACAACTCGCCCAGTGCGCCAGCATCGGTGTCCCGCAGGAGGTTGTCTACCCGTCCTTTGGTCAGATGGAGGAGAAGGCAGAGCAGATCACCTCGTTCCTCGATTTGTACCGCATGCGTGCCCGGGACGACAGCAGCTTGTTCAAGGCGAGCGACAGCAAGACTAGCGCTGTGGATGAGCCCGCGCAAGGCCTGCTCGCGGAAAGCAAGGATGGTGCACGCAGCCGCAGGATTACCCGCGCGAGCACAGAATTCTCCTTGCAGAAACGGCGCAGCCGCTCCGTCGGCGACTTCCACAGCTTCGGCGAGGCCCTCGCGCTACAGAGTCCGCGTTTCGCCCTGCAAAGCCCGCGCTTTGCAGTGCAGCAGGACCGGCACCTCACCACCACGCCGCGCTCACCCGCATACGCCGCTGCCCCGCCGCCCACTGCGCTCAGTGCGACCTCCGCTCTCGTCTCCCCGTCCATCTACTCGCAGATCTCCGCAGAGGAGGGCGACGTCCCCGTGCTCATCCCCTCGCCGCCGACGAGCCCCGGCCTCAGACGGAAGCGCTCGCTCGCGCGCGCCAAGGCGAGCATCATCGGCGCCGACGCGCTGCTCATGGCGCGATTCCGCACGGGGTTCGGCACGCGCCCGCTCGACTTCGCGGTCCCGTCGCTCCCCGCGCCCACCGGCCCGCTGCCCTCGCCGCCTGTCTCGCCCGCGATCGCAGACGTCAGGTCGCCCCGCGCGCCATACTGGGTGCGCAGGTCGTTCCGCCCGCGCGACTCGCTCCAGGCACTGCACCTCATCGAGCCTCCTGCGGCGCCCGTGCGCCCGAAGCGCAGCTCGCGCGGGGACGGGCGGGCCACGCCGCGCACGCTCCGGTTCGAGCGAAGGATGGGATGGGGTGGGCAGTGGAATCAGGGATCGTTGGCTGGTGCCATTGACACGCTCAAAGACCTGCAGTAGTGGGATGGGAAACTGGGTGAGGTTCGCATGTTGAGGGCACGCTAGCGTGTTCGGGCAGGAATCTCAGTCGAAAGCTATCATCCATGTATTTTTCATACCGTCCTTCAGTATGAATCGACATGGTTTGCGCGATATCATGCAATTCGGTACTCAAGCATGACCTTGTTCATCCGCGAACATACTTCATAATCAGCGTATATATGCGCCGTGTGCGAAGAGTTCAACTGAACACCACAAAGGATGCCTATCACAGATCTTGCCGGAGTACAGTCACGGCAGTATGAAGGCACGTATGTGATAGCGTGATAGCATCGGCATGCATACAACATGGCATAAGTACGGTAGTACTACAGGGATGCATAGGAAGGACGATAAAGCGCCGTTTTGTAGGTCCACCATGAACTCTCTTAGAGCTTGGCAGCATTGGCAGCAGACAGGGTCTGGCCAGCAGCCTTCGCACGCTTGCGGAGCATCTGGGCCGACTTGTTGCCACGAATACCTCCACCCCACTGGCGGCGCTGCTCCTCGTACTTGTCGGTGCTGTAGATTCAAGTAAGTAAACAGTATATGGTAACCCAAGTGTTCAACATACAAGTTTGCCTTGGCGGCGCTGATGAGGGTAGCGAGCTCACGCTGGTCCTCGCTCTTCACCTCCTGGAGAGTGAGAACAGCAGCGGTCTTCTTGTGTACGACCGTACCGAGACGAGCCTTGCCCTTTACAATAACGTAGGGGACACCCATCTTACGGCACAAGGCCGGAAGGAAAACGACGAGCTCAATGGGGTCGACATCATGCGCGATAACGACGAGAGCCGCCTTCTTCGCCTCGATGAGTGCCACACAGTGGTTGAGACCGTACTTGACGAAAAGGGGCTTCTTGGTGTCCTTGGCGGCCTCCTCTCCCTTGGCAGCCTCCTCGGCTGTAGCCTCAAGACGAGCCTTCTTTTCCTGCTTCGTCTCAGGGCGGTACCTGACGCAAGGGTGGTTAGTACAAGGTCAAAGAAATGAACGACCTAGCACATACTTGTTCAACAGCTTGAACAGCTGCGTCGCAGTGTTCTTGTCCAGAGTGTGCGTGAACTGCGCAATGGCAGGGGGGACCTTGAGGCGCTGGTTCAAGATGACCTTCTGGCGCTGCAGGCGGACATACTCAGGCCACTTCACGAAGCGGGTGAGGTCGGTCTTCGGCTGGATGTCCTGGCCTACAATGCAGGTGAGGAAAGAAGATACTCGAGGACTGGTGGAGTACGTACCGATACCGAAGTTCTTGGGACGAGCCTCGAACAAGGGGTTCTTCTGGGTTTTGGTGCCCTTGCTGGCCCCGAAAGGGGCGGGGGCAGGCTTCTTAGAGGATCCCTTGGTGGCCTTGGGCTGGTCATTGAGACGAGTCACATCAGCAACCTGCGTGCCTGCAAAACAGGACGTGGTGCGATGCGCCCGGAGCTCTAACGCTCGTACTCATCGGAGTACGAGCCCAGCAATGTTTCAGGATTGGCTTCATTGCTCAATGAGCTCAGCCGTTATCCATTGCTGAGGGGGTAAAATCTGCAAGCTGTCGAGGCAAACGTTAGATGGTAATTGCATGCATCATCCAGATGAAACCCATACCATCCATGCGATGATTACACCTTCATGCAGATTTCCCACCCATAGAGAGCTCCATGCGCATCGCACAACGCCCACCGGACGCTGAATTGCTCACCATTGTCGTCGAGTGTCTTGAGGAGGCTCGTTTGGTGGATGGGTGATGGCAGAGAGAGTTGTGGAATCGATTCCGAGAGATTCAGACTCCGACTGAAATACCAACCTGACTTCGGTTGCCGCTCAGCCATATCTAGCGCTCGTGTGCTGACTGCCTCATTTTCAGCGCATTTTTGGCGGTGTGCAATTCATTTCGATCCGAGTGCGAACTCGAATAACACATCTATCTTCTGCGTATTACGAACGTGTGTGTTCTTGTGAAAAAGATACGTTGCATGAAGTTACGGTCTTCACTTATTCGTTCTCGTCGCTATCGTTGAGCCCCCTATGTCACTTCAGATTGACATTCACGCCGACTACGACTTCTGTGCCTTAGAGGTGGAGATCCTACGTGTTACAGGATGGCTCTGGGGCATTTCATGTTCTGTTTGCATGTGTAGTAAATAGAATACTGCAAGCAGCCGTTCGAGACACCATATGAGTACACGTGAACCCTACAGTCTCTAAGACGCTAGCAATAAAAGCAATTATATCACCGCTGGTGACCTGTGGTGTCGGGAAGAATACACCAATGTACTCGAAAACTCGCGGTACTGTTGTGCTCATAAGAGCCATGAGCGTGAATATCCACTAGTACGACAGCTGATGCAGGCGAGACAAATAACTCGCAAGCTCAGCCGTACACCAAAATATCATGACACAATTAATGCATCGAGTGATAGCGTGCTGAAGCCCAGTCATTCGTCCCCACCCAATCCTTGCAACTGCCACAACTCAGCGGCAGCCGCAACTTCAACTGAAGATGCTGGCCTTAAAGCCAAGTTGCTGGAGCCAAGAATAGGTGGGGATTAATGAGAGGGCTCTGATCAAGACTTTGCCCAAACACGAGTGCAATCCAGACAAAGAGCAACAATATAGCACTGACGCGAATGCTTTTATATCACTCCCCTAGCTGATGGTCCACGGCCGGAGCAAGTGGAATTGCGCAAAAGGACCCGATTATGTTTGGGCAGATGACGGAAAGCATCAGAATGTGGACAAGGAGCGCTCATCGAATCCCTACGGATCTAGTGTGTAACCAGATGCGATATGAACATGTCGCGAGTCTTGAGTGTCTCGAAGCGAGCGGATACCAGCTGCCATTACAGAAGGACTATCATGGGTTCACGGAGCGAGATAACGTGAGCATCGGCAAGATATCGAACAATACAATGGGCCCTGCGTGTCCGCATGCATATGCAGCACGAGAAGCGAGTTCGTATCCGTGTTCCGCCTTGTCGAGGGGAGCAGGCACACAAGACGCATGCGGATCCACTCACCTCTGAGTACGCGAGCAGTGAACGACCGTTCAGCTTACGCCTGGAAAGTCGTGATTTTGACGGGCCCCGTCATACTACTGACAATTGGTAGCATCGGATAATGCCTCTAGAAGGGGGATAACGTCAAATTGTAAGAGAAGGTGATAGCGCTAGCGTTGCAGATAAGACGGGCTACAATTTACGCACGTGCAGGTCAAGGCAGTGCACGGGCCCTGTGCTCTTGGTGCACCAAAACGAGATGGCAGAGATGCGAAAATGACCATGACCTCAGAGGGGGTCATGACCCTAACCCCGGACTGGGCATAGGAGCCTCCACAATGCTGACATTGGCGCAAGAGTGGGTTGTGGGGCCAAGGAGAGGGATGTATCCATCTAGCGTGCTATATATAAGGGTAGACCATTAAAAATTCAAAATACTTTCATTATACCTGTCAGCATGACAAGCAACACCGGAAACACAGGAGGGAACACAGGAGGAGGGAACACCGGGGGAGGAAATTCACTTGGCCAGACAATCAAGTAAGAGTCGAACAAACTCAGCTGCATGCAGCCACTCATGTCTTGCTCAGGGGAACCGCGGAGATAGTGCATGGTGAGCGGAATATTGTCTGGGATAGGCAATGGCCCGAGATGCTGAACATGCGAGCAGGTCTCAGCGAGAAGTTCCGCGGAAGCGTCCTTAACGCCGTTGACGGCGGAAACGCCAACGACACGCAAGACGTCGCCGCACGAGGCCACGTAGAGACCCAACAAGGCATCGCAAGGCTGCAGGGCGGCGGTGACGGCCAGGCCAACACGGCACCGGGCGTTGGCCCCGGCACAGGAGCTGCAGCAGGGGCCTACCCCGCAGGCCAGGCGGTCGGAGGCGGCAGCGCAGGCGTGGGTACGAGCACCGCAAACACGGGAAACTACGCTCCTAGCGGGGCCGCAGGCGCAGGGGGTGCGCCCGCAATGTCTGCCAGTGCAGGACGCGGGCCGGGCGCTGCGCTACCACAGGGGCACTACCAGGGCCGGCATCCGCTACAAGGTGGTGCTGTGGGCGGCGACCGCGGAGTGGGTACACAGGTCAACAGGAATGGCCAGGAGTCCCAGGAGAGATACGGCGGAGGGCAGGACCAGCGCCTGCCGCAGCAGGGCACCGCTGGTCCTCCGGCGATGACCACGAATTCTGGTCCAGGGGCGGGGGTATCCAGTGGCAGACCACGGGGCTGATTCTCTGTACATCCAAAGGCAGCGAGCACGAGGGGAAGCCAGTCACCAAACACGAGGACATGTTAAAGGATGTTACCTCCCGTGTATTCTAGCTTCGTTCTACACGTAATCTACTGGATTCTGAGCGAGCATCAGGTACAGAATACATTAAGTCTATGTACTCACGTCCGAAGAGTGTCTGGTTTATCTAAGACCTCAGATTCAACCCGATAACGCAACTAACACCACCCGATGATATAATGAGCGTACTCCACCTGGTCGGCGGCGCCGTTCCTCGATCGCACATCGCCATGCGCTTCGCAGACGATGACGTCTTTCGACATAACGGCCAAGGTAGGCAAGTCTCTATGTGATGACAGAGATGTGAGCGGTGGGAAGACTTCTTCGACGGTGCTGGACTCCAGAAGGTGCGTGGGGCGCAGTGGAATGACAAGATGAAATTTGGCGGGCGGGTGAGAGACTTCATCGCGTGAATGCGGCTTTTCTGGTCTGCGAAGCAGCTTCTCCACGCAGCCCTGTATCCAACGCGCGTGCTCAGGCTCGTAGATAATATCGGCACCCAGGATAAGATCAAATGGCTGGTCCAATGGCTGCGCATTTTGGCCTGTGGTGGAGCACTTTGACCAATCCAGTGCATGGACACTGACGTCGACGGACGAGGTCGTCGGAAAGTTGGCCGTGAAATTGTCGCGGAGATTGGACAGAACGGAGGGATGAAAGTCGGTCGCAACAAGAGAGCACGCCGTCCCCCGAGCCTGCAGTAGTTTTGCCAACGTCAACCCGGCCAGCCCGGTGCCCGCGCCCAACTCTAACGCCCTAAGTCCGTCTCCATACTCGTCCAGATTGAACAAATGCTGGTCTTCCACGAGCATGTCCGCAAGCAGGCATGCGCTCCCCCACGTCTGCGCGCCTACGCTGCTGTAGTCCTGGTTCTCGAGCGGCACGTCCGTCAGCTGTACTTCGATTGGAAGTTGGCCGTCGTGGAAGCGGAATACCCGAGTCACGGTGCCTGCAGACGCGGAGCCTGCACAGATGGCCAATAGAGAAGCCGCGTCTTGTATGAGTGCTTCTCGCTGCACCGTGTCTGTGGAGTCTTCCCCAGCAGAATCTAGTAGGCGATACGACTGCGCAACCAATGCGGTCAACCATCGAATGGCGTAGGATCGTTCGAATGAATCTGATCGAAGAGTGTCAAGATTACGATCTGTTTCTGGCGTATCTGCGGCCCCTTCGTGCAACGTCGCTACTGCCTTCAGAGACGGCTTGCGCCCAATGCGGCGTATTCCTCGAACTTCCTGGTTGTATATTTGTCGTAGATAACGAAGAGAACGGCTTAAGTCCTCTGGTGGATACTGATGAATCCGACTAATGGGCGGGAGCTGAGATGTAGGAGCAGTAGCGGTTATTGTCATTCAGCCGAAGTTGCACTGTACTCTGCTTGAGGATATGTAGACCGGTAGTTATTGAAAATAAATGGCCAGCTTTATATCAAAATCTCTAATGCGTTGTCTGTTTCTTTTCTGTCAGCCCGATAATCATCTGAAGATGCAGAACTTACACTAGCCGTGATATCTATGTCCTCTTGGTACTTGCATATCAGACTCCTAGCACAGGTCAGCCTCAACTGCAATCACTCACCAGTAATGTCTATGGTTGATATCTTCTACTTATGTCTATAACGTCTCTCGGCGAAAGTTGTCTCTCGTTCGGGTTCGCACCATCCATGAGCGCCCAATAGCGCTGGGTGACTGTTACCGTGACTTGCCGTGACTCGCAGGTGGCTGAGACCCATGACATCATGGCAGAACTCCGTCATCGCGGTGGCGTTGGTGGATTGCAGGCTCAACAGATATATAAGAGACGCAGGCGCACAACAGTCGCATACAACGCTTGACATACAACATACACCTCTTCTACAAAACACCATTTCAATAGCACCATGTCAGGAACAGGTAACACAGGCAACAATAATACGGGCAACGAGCTCGGCCGCACCTGGGGCGACAAGTTGAAGTGAGTCTTACTTTCGTGCCGCTCAGTCGCACAGTGTCTGACCGCAAGCTACAAAGAGGGGCCTGGAACACTATTGAGGGTATGGAGACGACTCCTACAGGCGTTGACACGACGCACTCACCAGAAGTATTCTAAACAGGCGCGGGTGATTCCCTGCGAGGTGGTATGATGGACTTCGCCGACTCTGCCACGGGCACTGGTGGCCACCACACAGAAACCGACGTCGGTGCTCAGAAGACCCAGACCGGCATCGCTGAGATGAAGGGAAGTGGGACCGCGGGCACCGCACCCCAGACTGCTGGAGCCCGGGGAACAGCAACCACGACGGGCTCAGCTCCTCCTTTGCCGGCGCGTGGAGGTGCCGGAATTCACTCGAACAACGCGGCAACCACCGCTGGGAGCACCACAGGACCAGTTCCGTGAACGAGGCTGTGTAAAACCATCTGGTGAGCAGAATTGTGGAAGGGCGCATCAGGGTGTAAGTGCTGATTATTGCACACGCAGAAGCACTACAATATCATACCCGCTCCACGCTGGCATTTGCCATAATCACTGTAATCATATGTATACCGTACCTAAATCATGAATGCCGTGATAACTATGTTCAGGCTACCAGCCGCTGCGTGTGGGGAAACCACCGCTAGTTTGATGAATACCGTTGAGCTGAGACTAGTCGAGACGACAGACTTGTTGCCAGAATTACAAGAATACAAGTCTGTTCCCAGTAATTGGATGCACTAGAGAAGAATTTGAATGGTGATAAGGATAGGAATACTCGAGTCTCGAGAATTAAGGCACGGGCATACCGGGACGAAGCTGAGTGCATGCAGAAAGTGTAACCCACTGTTAGCATAACCACATCTATTACGCTGCCATACAAGATCAATGGCTTAGCTCACGTTGCGGATGAACGCGGTCATCGCCTCGCCGCGTCGGAGACGCTCAGCAGACTCGCCACAACGCCCGCGCTCTCCTGCACCCGCTTCGACCGCTCGTAAAGCGCCTGCACTGCCACAGTCGTCTCAGCGATGAGTTGGTCCTCCGTTGGCGGCTGCGCGAGGTCTGGTGGGTGCAGCGGGAGCGCGCCAACGCCTGTCTGCCGCAGGAGCTCCGCGAGCATCTGCATCGCCTGCTGCAGCGCGGTCATGTCCGCTGCGGCGCGCGCACGCATACCTCAGCGATCTGTGTGCATCAGAGAAGCGTGTGGACGTACCTGTCGTTTGGAACGGGTTGGTGCCAGGATGGTATGCATTCTCGCTGCAAGGCGTTCAAGCTGTGCCTCCACAGACGTAACCTCTGAGCTGCTCACATTCCTGCTAAGGCACTCCTAGCGAGGTCCTGAACTCTCGCGGCCTGTCCTAGCGCAAGCTGGATGGCCTGCTTGAAAGCTTCCGGGGAGTTCGCATCGACGCTCGATGGCGTCTGCAGCGAAGACTGGGAAGAAAACGATTGCGAACCGATCAAGCCTCCAGGCACATCAGAAAACGCGAGGTTCGATAAACTTTGAGATGAAGTGTATAATGAGTTCTGCTGACTGCCGGGGAATGGGGAAGAGGGCAACATGGCAAAAGTGAAAGTGTGGCCAACGCCGGGATCGAACCGACGACCTTAGCGTTCCCAAGAGCAGGTATTAGCACTACGCTCTAACCAACTGAGCTAGTCGGCCCATAAATAGGCGCACGTGAGAATAAACATATGTCACCAGTGTGACAATTGTGACATTTATGTGCAACCCGCCAAAGTAGGCAATGTATGACGATAGGCGCCCTATCGCGCTTTGCCCTCAAAATCAAAGAAATCTTTTCCGAAGATTGATGAGAGGTATAATTCTGAAGACTTTGTATGAAGCACTTTTGGCATTTTCGACTTCATGAAGGAGGATGCTCACATTGCTTCACCCAGCTATCCGTGACAAACCTTCCTAAGTGTAGAATATGTAGAATATCCCCACAGGCTGTAGCAATAACAATAACGAGATCTCCTGCGATGAAGTATAGTCTGCGGTGAAGGTGAAGCAGGACGTCTTGCATCTCGACGTTCTTCTTCGGTCTTCAATGAGATATGGAGAAATAAATGTTTGATTCTCCGCCTCAGCCTGTGCATATGTTCCTCCAGACGGGTTGGGATTGCCGTCCGAGTCGAAGGATTTATGTGGTCCAACGTCCGACTTGCATGCAGGCTATTGTCCCGGCGATCGTGAAGTGGATGGATACTATTGGTTCGACCTAGGTTGTATATGCTACAGATCGTCAAACAGCTCATGCATATAGTTATGCAATAGCAGCTAATTTCGTGAATTTATCCGCTATTGTTGATGAAGCGTCAAGAGAGCAACACGTTCCTCTTTCACCGCAAAAAGTAGGAGAAAACGATGACCGTCCATTCTGCGCCGGAGTACTGAGTCTCGTATTTGGTTGGCATAGGGGCCTTGCTGAGATGGAAAGGTCGCTGCTAGAGTCTTCCATGCGTCCTCGTCTGTGATCCAGTTCATGCTCTTGATCATGTCGTCAAAGACTGCAGGGGGTACATCGACCGCAAGCGTGGGCATACCGGCAATGGCGGCGTTCTTAATTTGGACCGCTGCATCGAAAGCTAGGACAATCATTAATTATTTCAGGGATTCAGCTGTGTGCGATCTGAGGCTTACCTCTGTCCGTGAACATCTGCTTAGTATACTTTCGTTGCTTCTTGATGTCACTGGGCACGACGAGCTGGACGTCAGCGGAACTAGTGGTCTCTTTGGCGCTGTTCAACCCGGGAGAACTCTCGCTGCCGATAGAAGGTACACCAGAAATGGAGGCATCAACACGCTTCTGTTCTAGAAGTTGCTGTTGCAGGAATGGCACAAGCTCGTGTCTTGCAACTGTTTTTATGGATGAGTGTCTTGCACCTCAAAATGCTCCGTGAACCTCACCTTCAGACTCCGTGCCCCTCAGTACGCTCTTCACTTTGAAAGCAGGCTGATCTCGCCGTATTGATCGCGGTCGAGGATAGACTATGAACCTGCGCTGTAGTAATTAGGAATGTACACATAACTGCCAGCCTCTGGGGACTCACAATATGCCTTCGCGGTAGCATACATCGATATGACTTTCATTCTCCATGTCTGGCAAGCTCGTTTCATACATCACATCGGCGCTAATGTTGTGTTGCCAGAGGAGCGATGCGACTTCTAAGCGCTCGGCCAGAAAGCCGGCCTGATACGATACTACATAAACGTCACACCGACGAGGACTCCAGTATCCGAAGGAACGTTGTTCTTTCAGCAATGTATTCACAGACGCGTTTTGGAAAGCCGCAAGGACAAAAGTGATCTTGTCCAGAGCAATCTGCACGCCAACAGCGCATATTGCATCTGCCTTGGGCTTTGGCGGCGTCAAGCGAGTGATAACATTGTCATACCTGTGAGAGGCGAGCTTGAGTTCGCTCCACAGGAGTGAAGAGGTATGTGCTCACCGGCCGCCTGCAGCCAGAATATCCGAGTGCTTCGTGCGCCGCACCACCTCAAAACAGACTCCATCTTTGAAGTATGGGTTACGATTGCTCATCATGAGCGGGTTGAATAAGATGGGTCGCGATACTCCAGCCGCATTGGCGAAACGTATCGTGTTTTGAATCTCCTGGACGTAGGGAGTCAGCAATTGTACCAGAGTAGGCGCAATCTTCTCGAGTCTACCCAACAGGGCGTCCATGTTCTCGTCTGCCAGACACTTAGCAGTGCATCGAAGCTCCTTGATAGCGTACGTACCCGTCTCTGACAGTATTTCGAGTTCATCCACAATGTGCCTCGGGATCCCTTTACGAAGCAACATGGAGCGCTTTTGTGATTGCGAAGACTTGGTCTGATTCAGAATCTCGGTCACCGAGGTCCGATGTCCAGGAGAGATTCGATCTAATGTGAGCTCGAGAACTAGGGGGAGATAGCGTGAGTAGTGGATAGATCATAGATAGAACGCTGACTTACTCATTGAATGTGAGATATGGATCTCGTACAGTTGCCCCAGATTTGCAAAGTTATTGAGGCAGTCGCTGATTATGGCAATGGCTTCTGCAGCCGCCGCACTCGGCCCCGTCACCACATCAGGAGAGATGATGTCGAAGACGGCGGCTTTCGCAACTCGTGGATGCCCTGCAGTGACGCTAGTGCAAATGAACAACGATGACATTCACCGGTTGTGAATATATCTTACTTTGGACGGTAGATGTCCCCAACATGATATCGCTTGATTCTCCTGGTGTTCTCCCGTGCCGCTAGGCGCGCAAATGGCAATAGAGCATTATTAGGCAACGATACGACCTCTCCGTGCCGATCAAGGAATACAGCGCGATTTCGGTCCTCTTCTGGATTCACAACAGGCATCAAGAGTGGTGGCTCCATGCTGACAGCCCCATGCAGTCGGAAAATGTCGACCAGACAATCGATCACCTTGCCATTGAGTGTGGCATGCTCCGGCAGTTCTGCTTGAGCATCGTATAGGAATCCTCGAACCGGTTTCGCAGGCTGGTTGAACAGGGACGAGAGGATAGATTGCAAATGAGGTGAGTTCGGTTTCGCTAGGGTCAGAGTGTGAGACCACGACTCCCATGATAAAAAAACTGACACCAACTCATCATCTTGAGCGCGCCTTTGAAGTAATCATCTTCAAGACGTGGCGGTAGAAGGGAGCTCTGTGACAGTTCCAGTGCAGTCGGGCGGTCATTCGGGTTGTGTTGGAGGAGCCAGGTGATGACTGCATTACGAGTCAGTTATAGCGTATGCGGCGTTGATTAACGTCTTTACTTTGTCGTTGTCTGGCGCGCTGCAGCTCCCAGGTAGGCGGAAATAGAATACTAGGCTTTCTCAAGTCTTCCAGGACCACAATTCGTTCCGCCCCTGTAGGGAACATGTAGTTCATCTCGAAAAACACGACCTTTTGTTCCCAATATTTGTTAGTACATCACAGGTCACGTATCATGGAACGAAGGAGTCAACTCACGCCCAAACTGTACATATCCGCCTTGGTGTGGTTCCTCGGGCCTCCTTTAGACGACTGCACCTCTGGCGCGATATACAGTCTGGTGCCGACGTCTACGACGAGTATCAACAGGATGATGGAAAAAGAATACAGCCAGACGTACCAAGCGTCATGTCTGCATCGTTCGTAGGTGCTGCAGATACATCTGAAGGATCGACCGCAGCAAGACTAGAGGTTGCCAAACCGAAATCGCCAACTACTCTCATGAGGTAACGACCCATTCTTATACTACTGCGACATACCTTTGCAATCACCCTTGCCGTCTACCACAATTCAGTGATTTCCGTACGAGAAAATCGAGGTTGCTCACCAATGAAGATATTTGTCAACTTGATGTCGCGGTGCAGCTATAATTGTCCATTAGTCAGCTCAAATTGTGGGGTAGCACCGACTTACAATGCCTAGGCTTGACATGTGGACAAGTGCATCGACGATTTGCTGAAAAAGGCGCCATGCTTCTTCTTCCGTGATCCCCTCGTCGATACGCTAGGAGAGAATGAAAAGCAGAACGAGCGCGCTACATGATTGCGCTCACCTCCTTCAGGGTCTGGCGCTCGACGAACTCCTAAAATGTGGATTTCACTATGAGATATGACCGCAGTGGTCATGGCCACTCACCATCTGGATATATAGCGTTCTGGAAATGGTCACCGGCGGCGGCATTGTAGCGCGTGAGCGACTGTTTGAACCAAACAGGTTGTCAAACGCTCCTTCGCTGTCCGAGCTACTGCCCGATGCCCCATCACTGGCCCCATCGAGGGTCGCGGAACGCGAGCGTGTGAAATGGATACTCGGAAACGAGTGTCTACTTCCAGAGCCCAGATCGTCCAGGTCGATACTGAAGGGATCGCCAGAGCCACCATCTCTTGAAGTGGATTGCGAGTGGGGAACGGAGGTCATGCCGTCGGCAGTCTCTGAGTCGCGGTCGGAATCGGACGTTACCGCAGTAGAGGGGGGTTCTGCAGTCTCGACCCACGTGGTGTAATATCGAACAATGTAGCGATGGTTGAGGCGGCTTAAGGCATTGACCTCTCGGAAGATCTTGTTGTCGCTCTGTGTAGCCCGCAGCCGGACCTTCTTGACTGGAACGGAGATGAGGAGACTAAACGTAAAGCGGACGCAAACCTACCTGCATAGATCCTGTTGTCAATCTTATTTCGCGCCTTCACAACAGAGCCAAAAGCTCCGCGACCCTAAGAAATAGATGAAGTCAAACTATAGAGTTGTAGAGGACAAACACCTACCAAAAGCTCGAGCTCCTCCCAGTCCTCCTTCCACCTGCTTGCATGTCGAGCTCTTGGTGGCGGCATCCTGAAGTAATCAGTCTCCGGAGAACCATTGAAAGGCTGATACGTAGCCGTCTTCGGCACTGGTGTGCGCACGGAAGCTGAGCCTACTGAACGTCAATATCGTGGGGTTCATGCAGCGCCTACCACCGCACCTGGAATAGGCATTGCAGGGGTGTGACGATTGACTATGTCCAATGAGTGACCCTGTATGTCGGCGAGGAGGCCAAGACATGACACAGGATGCTTCTTGTTCTGAACGAGCATACACATCGCGCGCTGTTGCAGAGAGGGTGATATAGTCGCTGTGCAGGTTTTGTCACAGGTCTTCCTCGATGCATGAGATACGACTACGCACAGTTTCGCAACGCAATGTGGACATCTGGGAAGCGCTCCGTGACATCCCGGCCCATCAGCATTTGCAGTAGAACAATACCAGCGGCATGAATGTCGCGACTGCGCGTGTACACCAGGGGTGACTCCACCGTGTCATGTAGCAGCCATCCTTCGGGGATATGCACCTCGTCGATTTTCGGGTCCATGTTGAAACCAAAGGGATCAGACCGATGCAAGTCCAACAGGCGGACGTGGTAGCCAGCCTTGAAGACCTTGACAATCTTGGATGGGCCGCCCTCTTCGCGTGGCGCGAGACCAATGCACTTGGTAGACAAGCCTGTGGACATGAGGGTGAGAGCTTCGTTCAAAAACATATGTGACAGACCCCTGTGGACGATGTCATTGGCATGCGCTGCGTGCAATGCCGAAATGATCTGCAAGAGGTAGTCCTGTACAATATTTGTCACGCACGAACGGAAAAACAGCGTTGATGCATGACTTACAGACGCACGGTCCTCACGCAACCAATCACAGTCTTCGAGTACGTCTTCGAGCGTTACCGTAGGGCGCTTCTCAGACAGGATGACTAGGCGCAGAGAACCGTTGGAGCTCGGGGTGGTCAGCTTTACAGCTAATACTGCAAGGAGGCTCTGATGGCGGATACTGGCGAGACGTTGAATCTCGGTCTCGACGGTCTGCAATTTTTTCCGTCCTAAATCAGTTTGTGAATGAGTAATCGAACGTCGCTTCATAGTATGTAATACCTTGGGTGGTCGTGTAATACTGAGCATGGAACGTGATGGAGAGCAGCTCGAGTGGGAGCGCCTTGCTCGCATCTTCGCACATGGGCTCGGCTTGGTACATCGTACCCAGACATTCTGTAAGGGAGTCAATTCACAAATCCTTCTATAACGGACTATCACAGACCTTGTCTTGGCTGGAATAGCTTGACCCGGCTGAAGCTCACGCCTTGCCATTCGATGACCTTACCGAAAGATTCAGTCAAAGTGATGTCTTCGGAGTTTGGTATCTCCGTTGCATCAGACGCTGCCCGCTGGCGTGCTTGTTGGGACCGTTCTCTCTCCAACTGCTGCTTGTAGGCATCCGCTCGCATCTCCTCTGCTCGCATTTCCTCCTCGAATTCCTGCGCACGCTGAGCCGCACGCTCTTGTTCAAGCTCAGCCTCTTCCTCTTCACGTTGTTTCTTTGCCTAGTACTAATCAGCTATCCGTAACATATCCCACGCATGAGAGTATTTGCAGCCAACTAGAGTCGCATAGTACGCAGGTTTATAAACCGCAGATATACTCAGCAGGTTATGTCGATCGCATCAGGCGGGTCGAAATGATATGGAACGTTCAGGAGACACAACTTCTCAGCACTCGCTCTGCACTGGGTGTTGGCAGCTGGGAGGAGCTACGCGATCGAGATATCCGTCCCTTCTTCAACACAAAAGCGCTTACACGGCACGTGCGTGAGCGTAAGACGGTAACATGACTGAGCTTGCTCCGTTGAACCACAAGGTCTAGGTCGCTGCAGATACACTCAAAGAACAGGCAAGACGTACTAGAGCTTCTGCAGATGCGCGCATGCGCATTTGTGATGCTAAGGACCCAACGACCTTGACGCCGGGTTTGACAGTGGCAGCGAGCCATTCTTGTGCAAAGGTGACGATCTGGAAGACCATCTCCGCGCCCTTGATGCGCTGCGCCTCAGCCTGAATGGCATTCGAGAGTTGCGCGATGATGGTGGGATGGATACCCATAATATGTGGCTGTGTGGTGAATATAGGGCATGCTATCGCAGGGTACGTCTTCGGAAATCTGAGAGATGCAATGTCTCCATCCGCACTCTAACGCATAGGAGGCAAAGCGTGCTTACTTCGTGTGTAGATGAAAATATACCGTGTTGGCATACTCGGGATGGGATACCTTGATGATAAATTCTGGTAGTCTGGGGGCTCCCTAGACGGAAGGTAGAAGTTAGCATAGTCAACGCGCTAGCTGGGCGCGATATTGGTAAAACCTGCCGACGTTCAAGCCGAATCGGAATGTAATGTGAGGCGTACTAGTATAAGTATCGCAGGAGCTCACAAGTACATGAATGATGTGTCCATCGGCGAGGGACCATTATTGCACGCACAGTACCCATGTCGCCCCGACCAGTGAAAAGGCAAACATACCTTCCAAACCTTTGGAGGGGGGCATTCAATGAAATCATTGTCGTATATACTCTGTACTGCAGTATTAGCTGAGGAAGCCACGTCATCAAGTATCATACTCACCTTGAGCGCGGTGATCTCCAACTGTTGGCGTTCCTCTTGAGATTCCATGATGAGGTGAAAACCAACAAGCAGTCGACTTGTTGCTTGAGGAGGGGAGGGCCTTGCGGACCTCGGCAGCTCAGGCCTGCATCGCTCTTTACTCCGTTGTGAATGCGATGATGGGGCAACAGAAACAAGGCAACAAAAGGACTCTCAACCGGGAGTCAAGAAGAGTCATGCACGCGCCGGACGCATTGTAGATCTCAGATCCACCCTGTCGGCTAGAACCACGTTTGTTCGTCTGCCAAAAATGGACATCACGAGGATGACCGCGTGCGTATAGATTTACACCATTTACCAAATGCAAATGAATTCGCAGTGTAACTGAGTAACTGCCTTCCGATAAGAACTGTATGAAATAAAATGAAATAGTGCCAAAGGGCTCGATAAGGTCTTCCTTCATAGACGGAAGGAAGCTGGCGAAGCGCCACTGCGAAGGGAGCAGCAACCTATGCGGTATCAGTGCTGATTGCTTTCAACTGTTTGCGAAATACACGGTATCGATCAGCTAAGCGTAGCTATGTCGCGCTCGCTACTGTATGAAATGCCCCTGACGTTGCTATAGCCTGACTTTCTGAGGGGGGTCTCGTTCTCTAGAAAGACTTTAACATCAACGAAATTTAACAGGTGTACTCATACAGAGATCGCGAACATGAGGATGACATGTATAGTAATGGTAACCAGCCTCAGCGCGATTCGAAGTAAATGTGGTGATATATACGAAAATTGATTTCTGATAGCAAGGTTGACTATACATGGCATCGTGCTTTCCCGATTCATCTCGCTGTACGACGCTTGCCTCCTCCCCTCATCGATCGATACATACGTCATTCGCTCAACTTTGTCGAATGCATACGTCAGTCCTGCCACACTGTGATCGAGCACATATAAGAGCTCTTGTGTCTCCCAACGCTACTGCCCTGCCCCTTTCCTCTTCCCTTCATCTTCGGTCAGTATATTGTCACCATACGCATTGCATATTCAACGAGGGGAATTCACATGATCACGAAGTATCTCCGAGATGAAAAGTGGAACACCCGCAATGTGACACCCCATTAGGCGATCCAGCTATGGATATAGCATAGCAAGATGCATACAGCGGGAATGAATTTCTCCTGATTAACAAGGAAGATCAAGTACAGCATTTCCGTCGCATTATACACCTGCTCATCTCACGGTTTTTGAATCGCGTCCAGGAACCAAGCTATTATACGTTCGAGCCTTGCTATCTTCGTAGTCGACGCGGTCACGAGACGGACGCGTCGCGTCGTAAACACGTTGTGATCGAAGTTCAACTTAACCGCGCCCACAGGACCAAACAGATGGTGTTTACCCATGTTCAAGTTGCCTTTGGCGTACCTTCGCTTCTCCTGCCCTCGTCGACGCATCCGACAGCCTGCGCATACAGAACTTCTTTTGTTCTCGTATCCCCTGGTCGTTGCTCGGGTGAGGTGGAGGAGTCTGCTGGTAAAGTGACACTTGTAGAAGCGCAAGGTACGTGTCGTATGTATGATCTCGGCTAAGTGTGTGCGCTCATTCACCAACCTTCTGTAGCGGTAAGTAGCCACCCCGAGCGAAGAAAGAACAACAGCAACAGCAATTAACGAGTCCACGAACAAGTCTCGCATTAACGATACGGTTCAGGCCCAAAGAAGACTCACGAAAACGTCCTCACGCTCACGATCCATTATCTGTCTCATAGTTGATCCACGACCACAACGCGGCCAATCACGCATTGCTTTTCTTTTATTCCATTCATCATTCATCTATCTGTCTTAGTAACGACGTTTAACGCTCTTGTACTCTTGTCAAGACCTCTCACGAAGATTCGTTCAATTTAACAAGATGCGCAACACAATGCCTCTCTTGTCTCGTGCGCAGGCTCCTTCTTCGTCTTCTGTATCATGTTCCACGTCTGTACCTGCTGCTGACACTCCACCGCAACACGTACCCACGATCCGTCTCATCTCTGCAACACCATCCGCAACGGGCTCGGCGGCTGACGCAAGTACATCCCTCAGCGCCATTGCGCCGTTTGCTTCCTCGCCGCTCGCCCCACGGGTAGACTCACCAGCCTCACGGAAACGCTTGATCCCGAAGAAATCAAAGCTTGGGCTTCTCACGGGCGGAGGCAAAAACAAGGAGAAGTCTACCAAGGATTTCTCGGACGTCGTACGCCGCGTTGGCAGTAATACAGCTTCCACAGGTGGAGGCGGTTTTGAGATCTACGTCGATCATGCGGACGACCCCGACCTTGGAGAAATCGTCGTAGTCAAGAAGAAGAAATCACGACTGGGCCTCGACGGTATGAAATGGGGTGCCCTAGGCGAGGTGACCAATGTCCCATCGGCACCAAAGGAGCGGAAGAACACGGCTGTGGAGCATTTGCTCAAAGTGAAGGGCGATGACAGCCAGAAATGGTGGAGCATCGGACGCGGTCGCAAAGACTCGAAGGGCAAGGACAAGGAAAACGAGAAAGCCCCCACCCGTTCGAAGAGTAGGTACATATCGCATTTTGAGTCAAACATGGTACTGAAGACAAATGGGTACAGCTCCCGAGCCCGTGAAGTCTCTTGACACTCGCGCCCGCTTCAACTCCCTAGACTCAGGAATCATGCTCTCGAGTACTACGCCGCACGAAGTGCGTCAGGGCACAACTTCGCTCACCCAGGCCGCTCAGCCCGTGACATTGTCGCCGGCAAGAGCTATTCCTTCCATGGAGCCCGTTCCCAAAGGCGCGAACGGCTTGCTCGCACCTGAACCTAACCCTGCCACTGGCTCCATCGCTGTGCGCGCCATCAAATCTATGCGATCATTGGCGCGCATGGCCAGCTGGGCTCAACTATCGAACAGTGGCGATAAGGAGAACGAAGAGTCTGGGCAGACCGGTACTCTCACTGGTACGATGAAAGCCAAAGAGAAAGAGAAAAAGGAGAAGGGCGCAGAAAAGAAAAAGAAGAAAAAGGAGAAGCGAAATGACAAGGAGAAAGAAAAGGAGAAGGAGACGAAGGAGCGGACTGTGCGTTGGTCGGGTAGCAGCTTCGAAGCCGGCGCACCGAGTGCGCAAGGAAGCCCCCCACCGCCCGTCGAGAAGGATGCTTACACGAAGACTCTCGGAAGAAAGAAACAGAGTATACTTGGGCTCGGTCTGCCGTCTACAATGAAGGGCTTGGCCACGATACGCAACACATCTTCATCCTCTTCGTCCGTCGGCCAACCGCAAGCGCCGAACCGTCTCTGGATAGACTCAGCCCATCTCATTATGAACGCAAACGGCCGTCCTACATCCATCGTATCCAACGGGTCTTCCCTTCGTCCTGTCTCGACTGCTTCGGGCGGCTCGATGTTCTCCGAGCGCTCAAAGCGCTCATCGTCGAGCTCGGTCGCATCTGTGCGCTGGGACGAAGAGGGCCTGCGTTCGTCAAAAGAAAGACAACGGAAGGAGCGCCGCACACGCGAGAAGGACAGCAAGAGCGGTCGCACATCGCGCGACAGCCGCAGGTCCTCTGAGGGAAGGCGTCGGGCTGCAATTGTGGATATCTTCCCCGAGGCGCAAGCGCAGATATCACGTCCTACATCCATGACGAGCGCAGGATCAGTCTTCGACAAACCGATCGTGCGGGTAGAGGAGGCTACGGCAGACGGCCACTCGGACCATGCTGAGGATCCCGTCGCCGAGACGCCTGTCAAACGTAGCCGCCCTCGGCCAGTGTCTGAGCAAATGCTCGGCAAGGTCAGACCTCAACCTATGTCGGACGAAGGGGAGGGTGTGTATATATCATACCATTTTCTTCCGTTGTTGACACTCATGCTGTTGTTTAAGAATCAGGTGTGCTCTCAATCCTGGACGCCGCGACTAACGACCTCGCGTCGCTCATCAATAGACTGGATCTAGAGGCGACCCCCTGCAGCACGAATGGATCACCTCTAAGGCTTTCTCCTTCTCAACGAAATGGTGACGACAGTCCCATCAAGAGGCGGTTTGTGCAGCGGGATAGCCCTCTGAAGACAGAATTGAGAGAATGTACTGCCTCAATGCAGTCTCTCCGGCCATACGCTCAAGCACAGAATGCTGCGACCGTCGCACTTCAGCAGCCATTCGATCCGCGGCAATACATAGGAAAGCAGATAGCGCCTTGGTCGGAGCTGAACTGGCAGGTATCCCCTAAGAAAGGACCCACCAGCACGATCGCCGTGCGGCCGACACATAGACGTACGCTCACGCCTACGCCTGCTCTTGATCCGCCATTCGTCTTCCAGCCCCTGCGTCCGGCCAAAGGCAAGATCCCGCCCGCTATCGCAACGAGCATGCCCACCAATGTATCCACACCTACAGTCAGCAACTCGGGTGGTATCACGCCATCATCCTCGACGTTCGGATCCAGACCATCGAAGATCTCGCTTAGAAATGATTCTAAAGGAGAAGACGACCATGCACCGTCGCCGACTCCCGTTTTCAGACGGAGTACAGGTCATGTCAGGAAGCCATCATCCCTTATTGGCATCGAGACGAAGCAGAGCCAGAAGTGCATGTCTGATAAAAACAGTGCCTTCACAATCTCTCCTGAAGCAAGGCGCGGTCTGGGACTACGTGGAACTATGGGTGGCGACTCGTCGGCGGAGCCGCCTATGGACCCTGAGGACCCTGACTCAGACATTCCTGATGAGCTGCAGGTTATACTGTCCGGCCAATCCGACGACGATTGCACTCGCCGCCTCGATGTGGGGAGAAGCTCATGCCGGGAGTCGGCACCGCCCTCTCCCATCTCCCCGTCCGATATTTCGTTCCCTGGGTCCCTTCCCGATGTGGCTGCTGCGGCCCCCATATTGCCAGTGCTGCAGCTCGATGACGAGGACGGAAATCACGCTGATATCGACGAAGCCGGTAACGGCTCGTCATCCGAAGATGACACGAAAAAGTCCTTCGATTTTACCGGGGAGTTGCAAAAGCTGAATGAGTCTGGAGCATCTGATCGACACAGCTTCGTAGAACAACTCGAGAATGCTTTCCGTACACCTGCGAGAATTGATCTTGGCTACGGTCTCGGTGAACATATGGGCCTCGATGAAGGATTCTTGGCGGTGCCACCTGTTCCGGCCCTCCCTGCTAACTATCGGCGCACACCCCCCGAAGATGTTGCACCGCGCAGTATCTCGAACCCAGCGGACGATACTGTTCTCTATGGCAACTCCTGCGACCCAATGTACACAAATTCCTGCTTGTCTGAGGAGGTCAGCTTTGCCCTCGACGAGACTGGAGAAGATATGTGCAGGGTGTACCCAACCAACAAGAGATCGGGCTCTATGCGGTCGAAGGCATCCGATGGGCAGCTGAATGTTGATTTCAAGTTCGGTGGGATACCGACCATCCCTTCGACGGTCGAGGAGCAAGAGCCCGAGAGGGCGCTGACATTATCCGACATCATACCGCCGCCATCTCATTTCCGCTCGACTTCCCAGTCATATGTCGCCGAAGAGGATAGTTCCGTCCTCAAGTCTATCATGGCGAAGGCGGTAGAAGTGGATATGCCTCCCCCTGTACCTCGTCGACGAGCTCTCTCAGATTCTAGCTCTCAATTCAGTATGCGAGCAGCCATACAAGCGCAAGACTCAATCGTATCTCAGTCCACGCACTCCAGGCGCTCTTCGGAGGTCAGCTTTGTCGGCTTCGAATCTTTCGACGAGGTTAGACGTGCATTTGAGTTCGGCCCTAACCGTCCTGCGTTCTACCCTCCCCCTGGTGCTGGTGCTACCGGTCGTCGGTCACATGTTCGAGACATGTCCCTGTTCAGTGTCGCATCCGTATCGTCCTACGGTGACATTGTCGACTCTGGCTCGGAGGATCCGTTCGGATATGCTCGCGGTCTTAGCCGGCCGCCCTCTTCCGATATGTCGATGTCGATGTCGATGTCGGTCGATGATACGTTCTCCTTCATCCACCGTGGTCGCCGACAGAGAATCGATAGTGATGCATCGAGCTTCTACTTCCGAGCTCCGGGTGCCAACCAAGCGCTGCAGGCCGGAAGACATGGCCATCGGCGTCATGAGTCTGGAATATCAATTGCTTCCAATGCGCCGCCGGTCAGCCTCTACAATCGGAGCTATGGGGGGCACAGGAGAAGTGAGTCAAACGCCAGCGTGAGCTCGATGGCCCATTCATATGCATTGCACGGTGCGAGCGGAGGTCGCGCAGCCTGGGCTCGCCATCGACAAGACCCATCAGTCGATTCGACCTGGAGTGAAATCTCCGCACGGCGTCTTGGACGTCCTGGTTTGGGCGATAAGATGTTCGAACATGAACCTGGCATGCCCCTCTCTGCAATCTCAGCCTCTCCTCCCGAGAGTGTTGCCAGTGATCTCCGTAGCCGTGGTTCCTGGGACTCGATCGCAGATGGAGGGAAATGCTCCTCGGTGGATGACTCTTTGTTCGAGAAGTCTGACTCCAGGACGTCTATGTCCTCTGACTCGGTGTTCGGCCACGATGAATCGTACCCGCAATATGACAAGCAGCTGCCTCCTCGCCAGTACCGTCCCATCTCTGTGCTCAGCGAATTCAGTGTCCATAGCCCTCGCAAGGAAGATGATACGATGATCACAGTGAGTTCATCCTTTCTTCCCAGACGCGTTAGCATGCATAATGCTGATCGATATTGAAGATGCTGGACGGCAACCATGTTCGTCGACGATCCATTAACTCGATGATTGGGGCTTCGCCGTGCGTCAGAGTTGAGAAGATGAAACATTCTGCAGTACAGCTACCTCAAGCTATTCTACAATTCAAGCAAGAGGACTCCAACAGAGATGACTCTCCGAAGAATAGGTTGCTGCAGCAGCCTTCCATAGCATCAACGAGTTCTCATCAATTCGGCGATGAGCGCATGATCATGGCGCGCAAAGGCCTACTCGAGCGGCAAAGCCTGGAAGACAGTGCACTGATTGCACACGGAGAGGATCTCTTGGCTTCCCGTAAGTGCTTGTTGTCGCCCTCTCGAGGCCCAGCTAACAACAGGCTATTCAGTGAGATCACAGTCCATCTTCTGTCGGCCCGAGCCTGCTTCGCGCTCGCGTTCGAGTACTGTGACCTCAAGCTCGGGAGCGGAGACTCCGCCATTGTCCAGCTCCGACGGCTCGTCGATGTCAGGCGGTTCACAATCCAGCATCGACATCGGACACCTCAGTTCTCTGCTCGTCAACAGTACCTTGCCTAGTAGTGGCGCTGCCCGTGCCAGAGCGCGACCTCGAGCTCGAGGTACTGGACATCGACGCCGAATCTCTCAAGCTCGCGCATCACGGACATCTGTTTATGAAACGATACAGGAGGAACCATCTACTGCCAACTCTCCATTTTCAGTTCAAGCCCTCGGTTGCTCTACTGGCGCTCGTGATTCCATTTTCATCGTCGACGGCGACAACGAGTCTATGCACAGTGACTGGGACGATGAACGTGGCATTACAACTCTCCGTCGTTACTACGCACTTAGGGACGAGGCTCAAGAAACCGTGTCAGAGAGTAAACGAGTCTGGCCGGATACTGCTTTCTCAATCTTCGCTGTGCAATGTATGTACTCAGCCAATCTCTCGGTTCATTCCTCATACTAATACCTACTCAGCTTTCCGACCGCCAAGCAACCACGGGGGGATGCGTGCCATGCTAGAGCACTCGCAAAAGCACTATGGACCTCTGCCTTCGGAACTTCGTCCTCGCCGGATTCGGTCTCGTACATCGTCACGGGCGTCGCCATATCCTTTGCCTCACGTTCTGCCATCGTTCTCACCTGAGCAGACTAGACCATCTGATATCAGTGCGGCTGTCAACACATCTGCAAGTCGCCGGGACGCCTCGTCGACCACTTCTGCACTCCGAGAAGTCTCGGTCAACGCCAACAGTGGCAACATCAACGCTCTGTCCCCGCCCCCAGCACTGGGTGTCATCAAGCCCTTCACGCCTTTCGCTGTGGAATTCGAAAAATCTAAGCAGAAGAAGGCCCCCACAGGCTTGCCCCCCCTTCCTGCACGGCCAAGGGTCACATCGAGTGCACGACGCACCGCTCTTGGGTGGACGAAACGTAGTACGGGAAAATCAAGTTCTAGCGACCAGAAGGAGAACGTTGGTCAGGGCATGATCATCACGTAAGACCTGCCGATATAACCAGCTAAATGTTTGCTGACTTCTTCCTTTCAGTCCATCTGAAACGCTCAGGATCAACCGTCCTCGTCCGCGAGGTAGGCCAACGCCTCGTGTGTTCGGCGCAGTATAAGGACATCAAACATCAACCCAAATGTCGCAAACTCCTGGATGATCTCACCATCAGTGACTGCACCTGGTTGCCCGTCGATCCAGATCCAGCCCGAGGATCAGTGTCCATATGCTATGGTTATTGCCCTATGCTATCTCTGTTGTTTCACCCCATTCTTCTCCCAACGCATCACAAACTCCATCCATATCGCATCCACTTTACGCTGCATCTCACGAATCTCTGCACCCTGACGAGTACACCACGCTGACGCCGTTACGTTCGATGACCCACGCTCACCATTCGAACTCACTGACACGACGAATATTGATGTTTACTTGTTTCTTGTTCACCCTGTTCTTGATGCTTACGAATCTTGTTTTGGTTCCCGGACAGCATGCTGTCCTGTCAGGAGAAGCATGTTTGCCTTCGATTATTTTCGAATGCGCGTTGCGTCCTTCTCCTATGCCATACGACCTGTACTGCCCTGACGACAAAGCGAGCGGTGTATCCTACCTATTTGTAGAACGAATATATGGTGCATCGAGCGACTGGGAGGCGCGAATACTACTTACGGTATGAGGGCATACGTGAGAAGTGTGCAAGAGACGGATATGTTGTGGAGAGCCGAGGCCCATCCCATTTTGTGAAGTAGAACAGTGTTTGACGGCACTGTTCATGAAATTGTGTAAAATTGCGGATCACTAATGGCTAGCCCCGGACAAAACTTGCAGCTGGACCGCTGCGTTTCATGACGCCGACGTTTGCTAGCAGGGCAGCTCCTATCAACGACAGCAGACATCAAACGGTAGTCTGCGCTTACCAGACTTCCGGTCCCAGCCCTTCGTCCTGCAGTCGGCGATACTGCCCTTCACGTTGAGAGAGCGCTTCAGGAACTTATTCACTCTTGCTGGGGGCATCAAGGCACGGGGTGCCACTGATGGTACGGCTGGGGACGGGTTTGCTAGTGTCCTGATCGTGCGGGAACTGTACAAAACATCCTGTAAATTAACAGGGCTTGCATTGGACGAATACTATACTCACCCCACAAGAAGGTCTTTTGGTTGATGCCTCCGCTTCTTTGATGGCAGTCTTGGTGCGTCCGCAGATACGTCGAACTTGCGTTTTGACGAGGACGGAACAGATTGTACCTTGGAGAACGCAGACTTGAAGAGGTGATCTGGGAGGTGGTTTTTGCTTGCCAAAGCGTTTGTCAGTATGGAAGCTGCGTTGTCGGTTTCCTCTTCGCTTGAAGACCCTTCTTGCACTTGTTCGTCTTGGTCTGAAGCAGCCTCCTCTCCGTCCTCAGAGTCGAAATGCGACGACGCGCTAGCGTCTTCGTCCTCGTCTTCCTCCAATCCCCCTTCTTCAGATTCGCTTCCACTTCCATCAAGTCCCTCGAAGGAAGAGCCCTCCCCCACGTCTGACTCCTCCTCGGCCTCCCTCATCGCTCGTCGCATCCGCACCTCGAGCTCATCATCGGCCCGTCCCTCCTCTTCATCTTCCGCCTCATCCGAACCTGCCCTCCCCGCCGCCAGTAGCGGAGCTCTGCCCTTCCCTTTTCGCGCGGCATTCTGCTTCGCCTGCTCAGCGCGCTCCTTGAGTACACGATCCTTCTCGCGGTTCTTCTGTTTCCGCTTTGACTTCTCTGCAGCCTGGTATTCCTCGAGGGTGTCTTGCGCGCCCTTCGCTACCTGCTTGGACGAGTTGAACGTAAATGTTTCCGGTGCTTCGTCGTCGCTGGAATCAGTCTTGTGTGCCATAGTAAAAACTGATATACTAGTTCCAGACGGACTGAAACAGGCGTGAATGCAGAAGGTTTGGGCTAGTCCTATATAGCAGAGTGCAGGCTCAGACTCACGGATTTTTCGACGATCCAATCACTTATCGACCGACATGATTATCCCAAATAAGGGTTATTTAGAAATTACATAATGCAAGATAACTTCGATCGATTTGGGATTAGGGAAGAGGCTGACTTGCTCTTGCTCTACACCATCCTCGTTTCATATGAATGCTCTGTACCTCAGCCTCCTTCTCTAAGTGCAGTTAGACATAGTCGCTTACTTTCATGCTATCTTATATGCTACTCTCGCTCCTGAGACTGGAGCTGTTCAGACTAGCCAGCACATCGTGGATCTGCTGCCCTGGAGACACTTGGGTTTTTGGTACTTCAAGTGGCAAGGGAATATCAAGTCAGGGTGACCTAGGTCTCCCTATGTGTGCGCATTTCTAGCCCTATACCCATTCGTCTGATGACACACGCTGCCATGCAATGGTTGAGTGCGGAGTCGACGAAGCTGGGCACGAAATCAGTGCGTTGCGTCTGCTATTCAACCAAGGCATGACCGGGAATGGCTGGTATTTGCAACTTGGCTGGTGGCAGGAGGCCTGCCAGACTACCTTAGCTCACATTGTATCACTTGGCCACCACTACCTTGTGTTCTGCATCAAAGTGCTCCACCTTCGACATCAGACTACTTTCTGACTTGACAAGCCCACCGATGATACGGTCTTACGGTTTCCCGGCAACACCACCTTTTGCGCGCGATGAGGCCTCGAGGCATTTTTGTGAAGGTGTCCTTTACTCGATGTCTGGCCTGCTTCAACCTGTGAGTGGTATCTTTCACTGAGATATCCTTGTAATCCCTATCACTGCGCCATCTGGTGTTCCTCACCCCTTGTGAGCATATGATACAACAGTCTATACTCCTATATCGATGCCTGACTCGTAGACGACGAGCGAGGGCTTATGGACAGTGCGTCGTCCTGAAGATCGAGCAAGGAAGTCGAGAGTGACCACTACCCCAAGCGAAGAGGAGCAGAGACTTGAATGAATAACCAGGTCGAACTTAGGGTTCGACCGACTAATGGTACAACTACTTATACAAGTACCAACTGTGCATGGACCATCGTGTCTATGTGGTCGTGTTAGTGAAGAAAGAAACGTAGTGGTACGATGCCAAGTACGAAGTGTGCACGGACCCCATTATGTAAGCTACATAATGTTCAACCTGTGGGTGAGCGCTAAGACAGGCACCAGTATGGGCGCTAGTAGTACAAGGAATAGAACGGAAAGACAAATGTTTCATTACCCCCCTGCCAGAGTCGAAGTCCCATTCGACTACTTACTGCTCACCATCTCCATACAACTCCCAGTCTACGCCGTCGTCCTCCTCTTCGTCGAACCACTCCTTGCGCGTGTTCCTCCCTACGTTCTTCCATTCCTCACCAGAGAGGTGCTTCTGATGCGGCCAGGAGCTGTCCCACGTCCATTGAGTGGTGTCGGGTGTCCAGTCGGGGTCGACTTTGCAAAAGACAATGGGTGTATCGGGGCGGGGGCGCGAGGGTCCCGCGATGGGACTGGTTGGGGGTTCGGGGTTAGCACTGCGCAGTGGAGGAATAGGTACCGCTTTCATCTGCCTTTCTTTCTCCTTCCTCTCCTTCGCCTCGTTGGTGATTTCCTCGAGGAACACGTTGTCGACGACCACCCCCACGCGTCGCGCAGGTTCTTCAGGTGGTGCGGATACGTGTCGCTTCATCGGCCTGGTTCCGCACTCTCGCTCCAGGTGTCCAGGGGCTTCTTTTCCGCATCCTGCGCATCGTACGTCCGGACAGTCCCGTACCCAGTGTCGAGACGATCCGCATCGCCTGCAGCTTCCCTTCGGGGTCCAACCAGGGTTGGGTTGCCAGTCAGCTGGGATGGTAGTGCTCCGTGGTGTTGCTTGGAGGAAAGGGGATGGGATCGGGGGGCACCTGAAGGCAGACGTCGGTAGGGGTGCGGGTAGGGGTAGGTACGCGTTGGGGATGGCGCGTGGGATGAATTTGTTGTGTCACACCCGGATGCTGCGTGATAGGAGCGGTTGAAAGCGATGGGCAACTTTCAGATTGTCGAGTCGAATGAGCTCGGTGAGGACACGGTCGTCCTGTTGACGTAGGAGTCGTTTGTGGTGGTCGATGGCCT
>NW_020169838.1:1326485-1331910 GCF_002117355.1 Postia placenta MAD-698-R-SB12 | reverse complement strand
AACACGTTGTCGACGACCACCCCCACGCGTCGCGCAGGTTCTTCAGGTGGTGCGGATACGTGTCGCTTCATCGGCCTGGTTCCGCACTCTCGCTCCAGGTGTCCAGGGGCTTCTTTTCCGCATCCTGCGCATCGTACGTCCGGACAGTCCCGTACCCAGTGTCGAGACGATCCGCATCGCCTGCAGCTTCCCTTCGGGGTCCAACCAGGGTTGGGTTGCCAGTCAGCTGGGATGGTAGTGCTCCGTGGTGTTGCTTGGAGGAAAGGGGATGGGATCGGGGGGCACCTGAAGGCAGACGTCGGTAGGGGTGCGGGTAGGGGTAGGTACGCGTTGGGGATGGCGCGTGGGATGAATTTGTTGTGTCACACCCGGATGCTGCGTGATAGGAGCGGTTGAAAGCGATGGGCAACTTTCAGATTGTCGAGTCGAATGAGCTCGGTGAGGACACGGTCGTCCTGTTGACGTAGGAGTCGTTTGTGGTGGTCGATGGCCTCGTCGGCTGCCTTGACAGCCTCGTCGTATTCATGGCGGGCGGAGAGGTACACTTCTAGTGCAGCGCGGTCGGTGGCATTGGTTGCCTCGGGGTTGTGGGCTTTGAGCTTGTTGAAAACGTCGGTGGGATTACTGAGAAGGAATGTCAGCAAGGTGCTGTCGCCGACGTGGGTGTGCTTAGGGGTGTAGATTGAGATTCTTTTCCCGCCTTCGGTCGAGGGGGCATTGAACTGGTCGAGGAACGAGAGGGTGGAAGACATGTCGGTGCGAGTGGGGATGTAGTGACTGGGTAGAGCTGCTATCGATTCAGCTCAAGTCCTTCCTGTTCTTATACTCTGCCAACACTTCGTCCGCCGTCCCAGTCAGGTTCGCTTCGGGCTCCCATGAGTCATCGGCTGTTGAGTAACCCTTCCATCTGACGCGATATTCCCGGCGTCGCATCCTCTTGTTCTCTCGGTGTCCGATGATGGCTTCGACTTCATAGTTATCTTCACCCTCGATAAGGTCAGGAGGTGGCCTCGTGTAGTTCGGACCATGGGTCTCCGTCTCAGAGTAGGGAGATAGAAGCCATTCATGGAAAACGGGGTGGACTCGCCAGGTGCTAGGGAGGTCTAGCTTGTACGCGACCATTCCAATCTTGTCTAGGACTTTGAACAGCCCTTCTTGCCTTGGGGCTAGTTTCCTGGACGGGTACGGCAGCTTCAAGTTCCGGGAGTCTAGCCATACCAGCTGACCTTTACAGAAGGAACCCCCCTTCCTTTTTACTCTCTTGGCCAGGACGTTCTGGGCCATCTCCATTGCCGCATGTGCTTCCTCACGGATGTTTTGCAAGTCCTTGAGGCAATAAGCTGCTTGCGGCGTGTTTGATCCGGGGTGCGCGGTGGGTATTCCGCGAGGTTCGTATCCCATCATGAGTTTGAATGGGGACGTCTTCGTCGTGGAATGCTCGCGGGAGTTGTGAGCAAATTGCGCAGTGTGAAGATGGTCAGCCCACTTATCCGGATCATTGGCAGTGAAGCAGCGGAGGTAGATCTCCAGCTCTTGGTTTACTCGTTCTGTCTCGCCATCGGTTTGTGGATGGAATGCCGTACTCATGGCTGATTGAACCCCAGTCATTTTGCAAAGTTCTTGGAAGACTTTGGACGCAAATTGCGGTCCTCGGTCACTGATGATCTTGTCTGGGAGTCCAAACCACTTGTAGACCTCTTGGTACATTGCGTCTGCCGTCCCAAGAGCATCAATTGTTTTGTTGCATGGGATGAAAATTACCCCCTTTGTAAGGTCGTGGTCCACTACGACCAGAATTGAATCGAAGCCGTTGGACGGTGGCAAGTCGGTGATGTAATCGCATGAGAATGTGCTGAAGGGCTTGGCATTTGCGCGGGGTCGAATGGGGGTGATGGGCGGACGGGCTGGATGCATGTTAACCTTCATTTGCTGGCAGATGCCACAGCCGTTAACATAGCAGGCAACAAACTGGGCCATGCTCGGCCACCAGTAGTCACGGCGCAAGCTGAGGAGGGTTTTCTGAACACCGGGGTGTCCTGTGGAGGGGAGGTCGTGATAGTGGGAGACAAGACATTTGCGAAGAGACTCATCTGGGGGTACATAGACCCGATCCTGGTATAGGAGGAGGTCATCATCGATGGACCAGTCTGTTCCAGTGTGTGGTGTTCCTCCAGTGCGCGCCGCAGTGAGGCCTTCCTTCATTATTGGGTCATCCTTAAAGGAAAGGATGGTGTCACGGGTGTCGATGTCGATGGCAGCGACCCATACTTCCGGTGGGAGCATAACGACGTCGGTGTTGTCATTAGAGCCGTCGTCATGGTCGGGTCGGCGTGAGAGAGCATCGCTCTGCACCATTTGGGTACCAGGAACGTGTACCAGGCAGAAGTCAAACTTGGTCAGTTTACTCGCCCAGCGTGCTTGTCGTCGGTTCATGTCTTTGGCTTGTTTCCAATATGTGAGGTTCTTGTGGTCGCTGAGAATTGTTACTGGGTATGGGCTGCCGATGAGGTAGTGCTTCCACTCATCTAGTGCGCGGATGACCGCATATAACTCCCTGTCGTAGATGTCGTAGTTTCTCTCTGCGGCATTGAAGCTTTGAGAGAGGTATCCGCAAGGATGCCAGTCGCCGTTGTCGTCGCACTGGCGTAGTACTGCTCCGGTTGCAAACTTGGAGGCGTCGGTTTTGATAGCGAAGGGTTGATCGGGATCTGGCATGCATAGTACCGGTTCTTCTAGGAATGCCTTCTTGAGGGTTTCGAAGGCTTTCTGTTGGTCAGATCCCCAGGTCCAGGCGACATCCTTCCGGGTGAGAGTGACCAGCGGTTGCGCTTTGTCCGAGAATCCTTTGATAAACCGGCGGTAAAAGTTTCCAAATCCAACGAAGGCGCGTACTTGCCTGAGGTTGGACGGCACCGGCCAATCTGCAATGCCAGCTAGTTTGACGGGGTCCATTGCGATTTCTCCTGGGCGGATGATCATGCCGAGGAATTCGACTTCGATGACGTCAAAGGCGCATTTCTCCGGTTTGAGGTAGAGGTCGTGTTGTCGAAGTCGTTCGATAACACGTCGTGTTCGTTCCTCATGTTCTGCCTTGTCCTGGGAAAAGATCAGGATGTCGTCCATGTAGATGCAAAGCCAGCCTTCTTGAAGCATGTCTGCAAATATAGTGTTCATCATCTGCTGGAACGTAGTGGGGGAATTACACAGCCCAAAGAACATCACCGTTGGTTCGTACAGCTGCGGCGGTTTGCCATCAGTTCCGGGTACAATGAACGCTGCCTTCCATTCGTCCCCTTTCTTGATTCGGACGTTGTTGTATCCGGCACGGAGGTCCATCTTTGTGAACACCTTGGCGTGCTTCAACTTGTCGAGGAGGTCCAATATAAGCGGGAGCGGGTATCGATCCTTGACCGTGTTCTCGTTGAGTAGCCGGTAGTCTTGACAGGGACGTAGTGAACCGTCCTTTTTACCAACAAAGAAGAATGGACTCGCCAACGGGGATTTCGAAGGGCGAATGTACCCTTTACTCAGGTTCTCCTCGAGGAACTTGTCGAGTTCCTTTCGCTGTTGTGGGTTGAGCGGGTAAACCTGTTGCTTCATGTCTGCAAAGCCCTCCTTGAGGTTGATTTCATGGTCATATTCGGTATGGTTCAGAAGTTGCGCAGTGGCGCCTTTGTCGAAGACGGAGAGGAGATCATGTAGGTAGGACAGTATCATCTGTGGTAGCGTTTTTTCTGTCTTGCCTTGGGCGTTCGAGGCCGCAAGTTCGGTGGATGTTGTGACTCGCCTAATGTTGTGGTGGATCTTCCAGATCATGCCATTGTGAAGTCGTTTGTAGCCAGATGAGAGTTCGGGGAGTCGTTCCTTGAGCGGAACGTCCCTTACTGCCAGGGATTCCTGTTTCTTGTACTTGGTGATCATCGGCGTTCCGGATAAGTAGGAAATGATGAACTCATCATCGTCGATGTCCTCCGCTTGTTCCTCGATGGACGCAATACCCGTTGACCCAAACCCATCCTCCCCGCGTTCTGTTTCGTCGATGCAGTCAGTTAGCGTTACTGGTGGGGTGCTTATCCTTTCAAGGATGAGCTGGGCAACTCGGTCGCCAGCTTTGACAGTGAATGGGAGGTCAGAGTTGTTGACCAGCAGGACTGAGACCTTGCCTCGGTAATCGGAGTCGATTACTCCTGCAGCGACATCGATTTCTTTTAGCGCTAGACCGGACCGAGGTGCGATTCTTCCGTAGTGTCCTTCGGGGATAGCCATGATAAGATCGGTGCCAACCAGGCCTCGTCATCGGGCAGGGATGATGAGTTGATGCGCAGCAGAGATGTCATATCCTGCTGCGCCGCTAGTCTTTCGTTCGGGGAGGGTTGCGTGCTCCGAGGTGGAGATGACGATGAATTTGTCCTCCGTTGGTTCTGGGAGTGGGGTAGTTACGGCCTTCTTCAGTTCTAGCCGAGCCACTCGCTGATACGACCTACGAAACCCTAACCCCTAACCTGGGTGCGACCTAAAGGGACTAGAGAGACGGATTATAGTCTAGTGAGAGGGGAGTTAGCAGCAAGGTGTCCCGCGGTTCGAGTGAACATGAGAAACGCCTTCGGAAAAGGCTACGAACAATGGGGAAGCTACGAGGTGGCTTCGACACGTCGTCGAAGCTCCTCGGAGGCTGTGGATGGTTAGTGGAGACGATCGAAGCTCGGGAGAGCTCTTCGAAGAATCGTAGAAGAAAGAGACAATTCGATAGGGGGGACTTAGCTAGGACGCGGTTCGCAGTTTCTTCGACAATAGTCGAAGTCGAAGGGTTCGTCGAGACGGTATCGACGAGTAAACGCAGTGGACGAGGTTTCGAGGTTACGCAGCGAGGGACGAAGTGACGCAGTTGAAAGCTTAGACGCGGGGCGAACTCGACTTATGAGCTCTGAACTCGAGGGGGGGGGAACCGGATCTTGTCTTTTTAGAGAGAAGTACGACAGATTTTATACTACACAGGACGCTACGACTATCGAAAGTGGCACACTAGTACAAGGGGCTTTGCATTGTTCCTCAAGAAGCTGCCTCACCGAGGGGCACATACCAAGTCCATCGGTAGAGTGACGTCATGCCGAACGCGGAGATGAAGAGAAACATATGGCCACTTCGGACCGGTATCCGTCGTTGAAGGCATGCCGCGAGGTTCGATACCTAATCGGGAAAGACCGGCTACTTCGGTGTGGCTTGGAGCGAAGCGCGCGTTTGGCCGAGCGGCGTCAAGTGGCCCTATTGTTCGCCGAATGCGGGAGATGTTCCGGGATCTACGCGCGAGGCATCGGGACGACCGTGCCGAGCTTCGAGTGAGCGTCGCGCATCGTCGAAGGTGTCGAAGAGCGTCGAAGGCGAAATCGAACTGTTGGGAGACTGAGTCGAAGTGCCGGAAAGAGGT
>NW_020169838.1:1282504-1326465 GCF_002117355.1 Postia placenta MAD-698-R-SB12 | reverse complement strand
GTCGTCGAAGCTCCTCGGAGGCTGTGGATGGTTAGTGGAGACGATCGAAGCTCGGGAGAGCTCTTCGAAGAATCGTAGAAGAAAGAGACAATTCGATAGGGGGGACTTAGCTAGGACGCGGTTCGCAGTTTCTTCGACAATAGTCGAAGTCGAAGGGTTCGTCGAGACGGTATCGACGAGTAAACGCAGTGGACGAGGTTTCGAGGTTACGCAGCGAGGGACGAAGTGACGCAGTTGAAAGCTTAGACGCGGGGCGAACTCGACTTATGAGCTCTGAACTCGAGGGGGGGGGAACCGGATCTTGTCTTTTTAGAGAGAAGTACGACAGATTTTATACTACACAGGACGCTACGACTATCGAAAGTGGCACACTAGTACAAGGGGCTTTGCATTGTTCCTCAAGAAGCTGCCTCACCGAGGGGCACATACCAAGTCCATCGGTAGAGTGACGTCATGCCGAACGCGGAGATGAAGAGAAACATATGGCCACTTCGGACCGGTATCCGTCGTTGAAGGCATGCCGCGAGGTTCGATACCTAATCGGGAAAGACCGGCTACTTCGGTGTGGCTTGGAGCGAAGCGCGCGTTTGGCCGAGCGGCGTCAAGTGGCCCTATTGTTCGCCGAATGCGGGAGATGTTCCGGGATCTACGCGCGAGGCATCGGGACGACCGTGCCGAGCTTCGAGTGAGCGTCGCGCATCGTCGAAGGTGTCGAAGAGCGTCGAAGGCGAAATCGAACTGTTGGGAGACTGAGTCGAAGTGCCGGAAAGAGGTGTATCGGGGCCCAGCGGGGCTCGGCGCCTATCATCGCCTTTGGTACAGGTCCATCTTCCAGGCCCTGGTCTCGTCTTTCATCCACCGGTGGTTTAGCTCAACTCGTCCGGTTTTCCAGTCTATCTTGGGGTTTTCGAGCTTGAGCCAGGTATGGCCGAAGATGATGTCTTCCTTGCCGATGCTGGCGACGTAGGCTTTGACAAATCGGGGTTCTCCGCTTATCTTGTAAGATAAGAGAGCTCTTCGCGTGATGAGTGCTTCTTTGTTTGGAGTTCCATCCACGTTGAAGACGGGGATAGGTCGGGGAAGAGGTTCTGTCCGAAGTCGATGCTCTCGGACGAATCTTGGGCTGATGAAGATTCCAGTTGCGCCGCTATCGATGAAAGCGCGCGCCTCAACGTCTTTTCGTCCCACAGTAATCGGAATGTGCAGAGCGCGTTCATTTCGGACTACTAGAATTACACGGGACAGTGAAATGGATACAGGCAGTGGTTGTGTCGGCTCACCCTGCCCCTTCAAAAATCCTCCATTGTAAGTTCTTCGTACAGCTCCCGCTTCTCATCAGCTGAGAGTGTCTTGATTCTGGCACGGAAGTTGTCCTTCCCAGATCCTCCCTGGTTCGGTCTCCCACCCCCTTGTCGTGCAGCCGCTTTCTTGCGGCAGTCCTTGGCGCTGTGGCCCTTGATGTGGCAGTAGAAGCACAGGTTCCTGTCCCTGTGGAGCTTCCGATCGGCCTCGTTGAGAACAGCCCCTAGTTCCCATTTCCTTTCTCCCGACGTGGAGGCGAAAGTTGATGCGACGGCAGCGGCGTCAATATCCATTGGTTCACCATAGTCCCTGGTGTCTGTGACGATGAGAGCCCCCTGCTTGGCTGCGTCGGCGTTTCGGACTTCGTCGTACCAGGCCTTCATGGTGTTGGGTCGATCCCTAGCGACCCTTGTTGCGAGCGCAAAATACAGCTCCTTCAGGAGTCCTTTGACGAAGTTGGCATGGAGAGTGTGGTAGTCGTTCTCGACGCGGTTGGTGCCATTGACCTCGGCGTCCTTGAGCTGAGCCTTTGATGCTAGCTGCTCGAAGCGGGTGATGTAGTTACCGAGGGAGAGCGCCGTCTTCCTATCCTTCTGTCGTTCAGGGAGTTTCATCAGGATTTGATGTGCCTTGATTTGCGTTCCGTGCTCAGGGAACACCTCTTCTAGAGCGGCAACGAAGTCTGCCCAAGTGGAATAGACCTGGACTCCCCCTGCCGACTTTTCGTAATACGCGTCCACCCATGTTTTCCCCAGATCCTTCCTCATCAGCGCTACAGTGAAGGCGATCTTTGCTTTATCGCTGAGTCGGGTGTTGTTGGTGGCGACGAAGTAGGAGAGGATGCATTGGATGAAGCATCTGAGGTCCTCCGCCTTTCCACTGAAAGGTTCGGGAGCGGGGATGTCGAGGCGAAGGGGTCGGTTGGCCGTTGACTGCTGGGTTTGGTATGCTGCGAGGGCGACAGCGATGCGCTGATCGATGTCTGCTTGAGTGAATGTTGCCATAGGGACTTCAACCGGTGTGTTGGTTGGTGCGGGTGGGGCTGGTGGTAGTTCGATGTCTGGGATTTCGATGGGAACGTACTGAACTTCAGGGAGTTCGAGTGGTTGTTTGTTGATGGGTGACTGCACGCTTTCTGTTGTTTGTGTAGGTTCGACGTCGATCCGTAGGGTGGTGAATACGTCTTCTGGGTGAGCGGGTGGGTGTCTCTGGTAGTAGCTAATGAGTTCTTGATGGGCGACGACCTGCGGGTTTGGACCGGTTGCACAACACCAGGTGCCGCCTCGAGGGTAGATGGGAGCTCTTTTTGTGGAGGTGACAAAGCAGCGATCTGCTCGGTCGTACTGGAGGAGCGGTGATCCTGCGAGGGCTGGTAGTCCCAAAGGAACTGGGTTGACTGCATTGTTCGATGTGATGGTGGATGAGATGTTCGACTAGGTAAAACTAGGAACGTAGCTTAGAAAGTTCGACCTTTTGATACAACGGTCTATACTCCTATATCGATGCCTGACTCGTAGACGACGAGTGAGGGCTTATGGACAGTGCGTCGTCCTGAAGATCGAGCAAGGAAGTCGAGAGTGACCACTACCCCAAGCGAAGAGGAGCAGAGACTTGAATAAATAACCAGGTCGAACTTAGGGTTCGACCGACTAATGGTACAACTACTTATACAAGTACCAACTGCGCACGGACCATCGTGTCTATGTGGTCGTGTTAGTGAAGAAAGAAACGTAGTGGTACGATGCCGAGTACGAAGTGCGCACGGACCCCATTATGTAAGCTACATAATGTTCAACCTGCGGGTGAGCGCTAAGACAGGCGCCAGTATGGGTGCTAGTAGTACAAGGAATAGAACGGAAAGACAAATGTTTCAGCATATGTCCTGTCTCTGTGCATCTCTCAGGCCAAGGGATAGATGAGACCTCAAGCATGACACTTGATGTATTCCTTGATTGCTATGATGAATATGTCCTTGAACAATTGGTGACTCGGTCCTCAGGTATGAAGTAAATGTGAAACATTTATCTTTCCATTCTATTTCTTGTACTACTAGCGCCCATACTGGCGCCCATCTTAGCGCTCACCCGCGGGTTGAACATTATGTAGCTTACATAATGGGGTCCATGCGCACTTCGTACCTGGTATCGTACCACTACGTTTCCTTCTTTACTAACACGACCACACAGATACAGTGGTCCATGCGTAGCCGGTACTTGTATAACTAGTTGTACCATTAGTCGGTCGAACCCTAAGTTCGACCTGGTTATTCATTCAAGTCTCTGCTCCTCCTTGCTTGGGGTAGTGGTCATTCTCGACTTCCTCGCTCGATCTTCAGGACGACGTACTGTCCATAAGTCCTCGCTCGTCGTCTACGAAGTCAGGCATCACTATAGGAGTATAGACCATTGTATCAAAATGCATATAAGGTCTGTATTTTGCTCGGTGTCAAGGCAAAATACTTGCAAAGTGTAACAGAACTATTTGTATTACATTAGGGGCCATCGGTATGCCTGTTTGAGTCATGGCAGCCCTCTTGTAGCTGTTATTATTATTTCCCCATCGTACACTACCGTAGCCTACTGCAGGCTTGTGTTGTGAGCACGAGTGATTATAAACTCTACGTTTTATCGCAGTCTTTATCTTCTAATTTCTCCCAACCTATCCCAATTTATTGAGGTTCAAAAGATGATTTGCCACGTACGAGTTATCCACAAGTGTGCTCTACTCTTCTTTGATTTCGCTGGCTCCTGCAGCTTCGCTGCAAAAGTCTTGTTTGGAGGTGTCATCGCGAAAGGCACTTATAGAGATCATTCTGGCAACAAATAAGTCGATGCAATGAATATGAAGGCCGTCAAAAGGCAGTCGCAAGAGGTAACCTAGCGCAGCTGTGCTTGTGCTGCACAGTGCATCCGAAGACGCGATCACGTGATGCCTATTAAGCCTCGCGCGGACGGGCGGGGGTCGTCAGAAGCCCTTCATCACTGCCAACCACATATGTGAAAATGCTGGAATGGATCTGAAACCGATTTTGAATAAAGTGCAGATGCCATATAGCAATATATGTACGTGCATACATTCTCTCCTGCGAGAGTTGTGAGAGGGAAACCACCGCCAAGCAGCCGGACAGTGTTGACCCTAGGTCTGATGTACAGCAAATGTGTTTCGCAAGAAATTATGGATCCCTTTCTTCTTTCAGTGGTGCATGCGAGTGAACGAGCACCTGATACTTACAAGGCTGGAGGCCCTACCTCTGAGAAAAGTCACGGTGAGTGTATGCATTTTGTGTCAATCCTCCTGTAGCTCCAGTGACGCACACGTCCAGGTTATGTTGCATGCCATACCCCCGGGTAACCTGCGTGAAGTCTCTAGGTTCTTGGCCATCCAGAATCCACCTGCAGTGATTGTCATCTCACAGTATCTCGGCATGCTGGTGATGATAGATGCCTGGTGGCCTCCGGTAACACTCGCATCGCCAAAAGCTTCAAGGAACAATACTCTGAAGGACAGGGTTCTATGCAAACCTGAGACAAATATGTACGTCACATTGACACCGTATAATAGCGTGGGAAGTCAGCTGGGTTGCGGACTTAGCGCGCGCGACTCGCTCTTTACCAGACTGCCGCCGCCTGTCGGTGGTTGTACACATGTTTTCTCCCTGCGACGGCTAACGATGAGGTTGCTTCTAGGGCAAGCTATTTACTGGACACTTTTCTCTGTGTCTGCGCATGCACGCACACTTGATGTCAATAGGCAGACGGTCCTGGGCGCGGGAACACAAGGCTCTCTGGACGCGGATGATGGTCTCCTGAAGTCTTTCTCAGTGCTGCCAGACAAGGGCTGGGGTGTGGATGACATTCTGGACGAAGCCGGAGTAAGTACATGCTCTGCTATCGCGAGTGCTTTCGTTGACTATGACGTAGGCAACCGGGGCGGATGTTTGGCGGATCAGCCAGTCTCACGTCGATATTTACTTCCCCACACTACATGACTACATGACTTCTCCGTTTCATGACATTGATCTTCCGCACAACACCTCGCGCGTATCCAGGGCGGCGCTAGTCCCTCCGTCTTCTAGTGGTCGGGACACCGGCCCTTCGTCATGGAACTTGACGTCACTATCGAACTCGACATTCCACTCCGTCTACCATCCTCTGGAAGAAATCGAGGAGTTTGTGGAGGCGATGGCATTTCTGTATCCAGATCTCGTGCAGCTTGTAAACATTGGACATTCGGCGGAGGGGCGCGAGATGGTCGCAATGCGTATCTCGAAGGGATATGGCGGCAGCTTGAAGCAGAAGGCTGGCTTTGTGGTGACGGGTGCCCAGCATGCACGAGAGGTACGTAGACCCAGTGCGAGTGTCAGGGATCTATTATCGGGTATCTTGCTGACTTGTGCGTGATATGGTCACCATAGTGGGTCGCAACATCTACGGCACTGTATCTCACTCATGCACTTGTTGCGGGCGCATCTGAGCCCTACGCCATGTCCTCCCTTCTTGACTACTACGTAAGTTCGCCTCTTCAGTCTTTTCTCCTGCGATCGCCTATGCTGGTGTGTCACACGACCAGCTTGCAACCTGTCATTTTCACCTCACACCAACTATATCTCACGCTGTGCACATCCGCAGGACTTCTATGTCATCCCTGTCCCCAATCCAGATGGATATGTGTACACCTGGGAGCACAATCGACTCTGGTCAGTATCATGCACGCCTTTCAAGCTCGTTATGGATATGCTGCGCCCTTCTTCACCCATCCTTATCGGCGACTGTGGGATCCATCTGCATTAGACAACGCACGATACTTACACTAGATAACCAGGTACAAGAACCGGCAGGTCATTGGCCCACATGAGAAATGCGTTGGGATAGACATGAATAGGTTCGTCCATGCGCCTGTATTTCTGCTTTAATCTGACGTTTGTCACAGGAACTGGGTATGAAATCCTGCTACAAGCACCCTGGATAGTAACGTACTCACGCATCATTACAGGGGCACAAGTGGAAAGCCAAAGCGCGCTTCCCCACCGTCAAGGCCAATAAGCCCTCGACGCCAACGGATCCCTGCACACCGTGGTACCCTGGTCACCGCGCGTTCGAGGCCCCGGAGGTCAACAACATCGCGAACTTTATCACCACGCTGCCTGCGCTCAAGGCGTACATCGACCTCAGGAGCTACGGGCAGATCCGTGCGCGCTTTCGCTTGCCTGACGGTGGTTGTCCATGTGTTCATAGGGGCATGTTGGCCTGTTGACAGTGTCGACACCGTGGGCGTACTCGTGTAAGAAGACGCCAAAAGACGCAGAGGATCAGATTGAGGCGGCACACGGCGCGGCTAGGGCAATCAAACAGGCGCATGGAACGGCGTTCACTGTGAGTATCTGGCCTTCTTCCACTGTTCTACATCCACCCTTCTTTGACATCGAATCTTATATCAGACAGGGACCCTCTGTTCGATGTTGTACAAGTAGTTGCCATCTCGCATTCCGTTCTCGATTCAGTGGTGTTGATTATCTGCATTTGCCTGCAGGGCGCCCGGGAATGTCGTAGACTGGATGTATGCGAAGGCAGGAATCAAGTACGCCTACGCTGTCCATCTTCGCGACACCGGTACTGTGAGTGCATCGGTTTCGACCCTTTCCGCTGACATTCGCAGCTGACACAACGGCTTGCAGTATGGTTTCTCTCTGCCTCCGGAGTGGATCCGGCCAGTCGGTGAGGAATCGGCGAAGATGATCCAGTTCTTAGCGGAATTTATCCATACCATACCCAAATGTGCGTGGGATCATTTGATTATCTGTGCTCCTGCACTGCACGTCGCTTAAACGTGTGTCCAGGAAACTTATTGCTGTCATCCTTGCTCGCTCACCGATTCTTGCTACCTTTATGTGCCTGTTGCATCTATCTGTACCATCGCTGTTGTTGTCTGTTTTTTTTACGGCCGATGATGTCTTGTATTATAATAGCCCTTGTCTGTGCCAGTGTTGAAACGTTGACCTTTGACAATGCTCGCGGAATTTTTGTTATCCGAGGGTGGTCCTGAGAATATCCAACCACCATATGAGCGTGAATGATGTCAAGCGTGCGTATCAGCGCAGATATGCACTCGGTTCCCATGTCCCGTCATCGGGCATTGCCACATTGTCACGCCTTTACAAGTTGCTGGATGCAGTTCAGCATCATCTTTGTGCCGTTCACCACGACGACGTCCGCCCACGTATAAGTATACACTTATCGAAGCCCTTGCGCGGCGAAGTGCTTTGCAATTCAAAGCAGATTGGATAGCCGAGTAACGCCGTACACCATATATGGTTGAGCTCACGCCGTCGGCGGCCCTGGGGGCCGTTTTTGCGATATTCATCGTCTCGAGGATCCTCAAGTATCTAGACGGCTTGAAGGTGAGTCTCTTCATGCTGCGAGCATAGCCGTAGCATGGCAGAATCGGGAATGAAGACACCCGGACTATCCGGATTTGCAAGCCTCGGTCTCCTTTCTGCTTACATTCATCACTCTTTGGACGCGATGTTGACATTCCAAGGCGCATATAACTGGGCTAACACTGGGATGACAGAGGGTGAACCACTGGCCGGGGATCAGATGCCTCTTCATCCCTTTCACCTTGTTTGGCGCGGTCATCCCTACAACATCATGGAATCCCGGAGTAATGTTGACTTGGAAGAAGCGCTTCGAACGTGAGCACACAGGGACGCGAGAGCTGGTGAATGTAACGGGGCCTGAAACTACATTGCAGTATACCAGCAGCATGGCAGGGACACCATCTCGCTCGTCCCTTACCTCGATGGGCGCGCCGAATTCTACACCGCTAATCTGGACGTCATACGACAAGTAGTGGCAGGAGGTGTTAAGTCGGCATGGGTCAAACCCGAGGACGGTGGTACCGTCGTCAAGTATGTATTGATATTATCGCTCCTGATTAAAACAGCACCTCACAACATGCCTGCCAGGGAGTGGGGAATGAACTTGTTCACCACAGAACGTGAAGTTTGGCAACGGCACCGCAGGATCATCGGGCCGGCCTTCAATAACAGCATGTATGCGCACTTTCACTATGTGTGAGACAACTTACATACCGCGTCGCAGGTATGCCCTGGTCTGGGAGAAGGCCATTGGAATATATCAACACATGTCCGACCATGAGGGCTGGTCTGCTACAAACAAACTCAAGCTCAATCCTGTCCAGAAATACACATCGAAGGTACAGTGAACTCTCAGCTTTGCTGCATCTTGCGCTGAGAGCGAATGCACCGTCTCACCTAGTTTGCCTTCCTTGTTGTTGCGATCTGCGGATTTGGGATGGACATTTCATGGCCCGACATGTCAGCGGACAGCGAAGACCCCACCGCATACATGTCTATCCCAGAGGCCCTGCGCGTAAATACGACCCCCAGCATCTCGAAACTTCTTCCAAGGTGGTGTCACAAATTACCCATTCAGTTGTGCGTCTCTTCCGCGCGCTGCCAGCGTATCGTGCTCATAGTGGTCTCGCTGAAGCATGCGCAAACTCACGCTCGCGCAAAACATCCTGGCTAAATACATGCAAGCGCAGGTGGACGAGCGCCGGGAGCAGGTCCAGACGCAGATTGCCATGAACGAGGAGGGAGAGCGCGACATCTTTTCGCTCCTCGTGCGCGCGACGGAAACAAATATAATGTCCACGCAGAACAACAAGCTCACGCTGACTACCTCTGAACTGGTGTGCTAGTGACATTGCGTTTATCGGTGTAAGCGTATAAAACTGAGGGATGTCGCGCAGATTGGAAATGTCTTCTTGCTGCTGTTTGCAGGCCACGAGGTGCGTGACGGCTCACAGAGGATGCATGTCTCGCTGAACTCTTACTCACCCTGTTACAGACGACCGCCCATACACTGGCCGCGACGTTCGCGCTCCTCGCTGCGCATCCAGACATTCAAGAGGAGATCTACGCTCACATCATCGACGTCGTAGGCCCCGATAGAATTCCGGTTTGTCGCAGTTGCAGTGCCATGAATCCCGGCTATGGGTCACCCTGATCAAGGTTATGAATCCGCTAGGTGCTGGAAGACTATCACAAACTCGATAAAGTCTTGTGTGCGTTCTACGAAGCCGCGCGCATGTTTCCGGCCGTATATGTTATGCTCCGCGAGGCAACTGAGGACACGAAGCTCGTCGTCCCGACGTCGTTCGGAGACGAGACGACCACTCTGGCGATCCCGAAGGGCACTCGGGTAAGCTATGCACACGGGGCGATGTCCACCGAGGTACTGACACGCGCCATGATGCAGGTCATCGTGGATACCATAGGATTGCGTACGTGTAACTCGTGTGAATGATCAATGGGGTGTCGTGCTGACATGCGTCTCAGAATACAACCCTAGATACTACCCCGAGCCGGAGAAGTTCATCCCGTCCCGCTGGTATGGCGAGGATAAGGCGGACTCAATCACTGCATTCAGCATTGGTACGTCTTTCTGGCGCATTGGTGTCCACGCGTCATGGTATCTCTCAATGCTTAACGGCGCGTTTTCGCATGATAGGTCCACGCAACTGCATCGGTCGCCGGTTCGCTACCACGGAAGCAGTGGCATTCCTTACGATGTGGTTGCGCGACTGGAAAGTGGAGCCGTTACTCGACGATGGCGAGACTGTGGATCAATGGTGCAAGAGAGTGCTGGACGCGAGATTATTTTTAACTTTGGGTGTTAAGGATGCCCCCATCCAACTCACGCGTAGGAGAGGGGAATAACCAGTCTAGACCCTTCTGTGCGTACCCAGAGCAGGTGGTTTGACTGTGGTGTTCCTGGACGTTGGCTTGGTCCGTAAGTTGCAAGGGACAATGTCTATCATGAGTCAACACAAGGTGAACATTGAACATTGAACATTCGGTCGGGGTCGAACTAGCGACGTTCCTGGAGAGCTCAAAAAGCAAAAGCAAAGGCTCTGGGCCGGGATTGAACCAACGACCTCAAAAGCAATCCTTCGAGCCGGGATCGAACCAGCGACCTCAAGATGGCATCCATTACAGTCTCGCGCTCTTCCAACTGAGCTATCGAAGGATGTTAACATGTTTTAGGCCATATCCATCATGTGGCACAGAATGTGGTATAGAAATGAGCCAAATCCTTTGTGGCAGGAAGTACAATATCTATTTGTTTCTCATGAACCCAGGGGGTGATATGCTAGAAGTATAAGTTCTGCATGAGAGATCCATGCATTAAATGTGGAAACTAGCTGCAAATATTGATAGTAATCTACCAGGGCCCAGAGCAGGGCCTAGTGTGTGTTTCATGTTTGCGATAAACTGCAAATATCGAGTCTCGAGAATATACAAGACGAACTGAGGTGTGTGTGTAGGATACTCATCAGCAGTGGCACATAGCGGAGACCTAGGACTCTGTTGTTCCGGTTGATACAACGGGTGCACGATTCCGTCCATACTTCTCTCTCCACTCTTCGAATCCTTCGAAGCGAACCTCACCACACAGTCGTGCAGTTATGTTTCGCGCCTCATTGATATTCTGCCGGGACTGTCAGTTCGCAGCTACACTTCACCGCCAGCTAGAAGCTCACCTGTAGCAACTGGAACACAGCAACAACACCGCTAGCATAGAACATGAAATCGTAACTCATCACGGACTCGACGTGATTGGGCTTCATCGCTTCCGCGTCCTCGTCAACAGTGTGCAGATATGGGCCCTCCGAGTGGTAGAAGACGCGGTCGACTAGATTCTGTTTTTGTGCCTGATGCAAGGGTTCTGCCGTGCGTAATGATTGTGAGATGTGAAGAAACATCGATACCACTTCGCTGATCTGAACAACATTATTAGAAATAGTTTATTGGTGAAGGAACATTACTTACGAAGTTAGGATTGACCACCCTGGTGTGACGAAGCAACCTCACTTTCGTGCCATGATCCAGTTGAACGAGGGAGCCAGCCAGCTTACGCAAATGTCAACTTCGAAGTTGATACATGCTAGCACGACTCACCATGGCGAGATTGGCCGTCATCTCAGTCTCGACTTCGACCAGCTTGTTGTACTCCTTGGACGGCCACGCCCCACGGATGTTGCCTTCAAATCTCGCGATGGCGGCCTGCATTTTAAGAGCTTGGAGCTGCTGCGCTACGGCGATGATTTTCTCGCGGAAATCCTGCACCCATTCTGTCCCCCGAGGCATACCCTCCTTCCCGTCCTCAGTAGGTACGACCTCGTCGATCCATGCGGCCATGAGGTGAGAGTATAGATGCGAGAGAGAAGACATGATGGACGCGCAACGCAGCCGGACTGACTTGCGCGCAGATGTCGGTGGCAGGATCATCATGATGAACGACGCAGCACAACCTATGCACCATCAAAGGTCAGGGGGTTTGAGTTATGGTTCAGGAAAAGAGGCGTACCGATCATAACGAGAACCCATCGTCGCCATGCTACGGGCCAACCAATGCCCACATCTCCCAGTACGTGGATATGCCCATCAAGCCAGGAGTAACCCACGATCAGCGTCCATGTAGCCTGCAATGGCGATCAGCGCTTGCACAAGTTGCCGCCTTCGACTTAGAACTCACGCAAACCATCAACACACCAGGCAGGTACTGCACCGGCGCGAAAACCCGGCAGAAGACAAGCGGTATCAAGAAGACACCAGCACTTGCTGCCATACCATACGGACTACCTCTGCTCTTTGCCGACCCTAAACCCTTGTCAAGACTCGGCATTCGTTTCTGCACATGGGATTCACCTACCGATATACCAGCATAGGAGGCCAGAGATTAACCCAATGAATGTGCCGATAAGCCGAAGCATGTAACTGCACAAAGACATGTAAATGAAGAAAGTGGTGCTCCAGAATTCGCACGCACTTCCAGATCTGGTCTGCAGCATATATGTTGAGAGTAGTCTGAGCCATGATCAACGCCCTGTGAATCGTGAATGTCAGTTCTTGGTAAGCACAGAAGAAGCTCATGTTGTACCAAAGACCTTTTTGCGCGTACACGAAGTCTACACAGGCAACACGTCAATAAACATTATCTCAGTTCAGGCAGAACGAAGTGGCAACTTACTTGCACTGGTTTTCACTACGGACGGGATCCACAGCGCGATGGTTACAGCCGTGTACTTAAACGCGAACTGGCGTATGTCGGGTAAGCTCAAAGCCGCATCGCCATAGGCACGTGAATACAGACCATCGCTTCTGGCGTTTTCGTCCACAGATACACAACATGCAACTTATTCGCAAGCTTCTGTACAATGTTGCTCGGGGGCATCGCATCCGGGTCCGTTTCTATGGTCGATACGCTGGTAAGCCTGTTTGCTGATCACTCAAAGTAGGGAAGGCTTACTATATGGATTCTCGTCTTTCTCCGACTTCTCCTGTGACGACACAGGGTCCTCGCCCGTCCCGCCTTCCGAGTCTGTGCCCCGTTGCATGAGCACCTTTCCGATCATTCTGAGCCCTTTCGGCGCCCAAAGCCGGTTCCGCCGCCGCTTGTGCGCCGTCGTCGAAACGTACTCCCCCAGAGCCTTGATCGCCTGCCCCGCGATCACCATATTCGCCGCAAAAACATACATGATGCAGAGCGATCGCAGCGGCGGCTCGCCTTTCCCGTCGCCCGGCGCGCGCGCGCGTTCTGCCTCCAAGATGTCGCGGAAGGGTTCCAGCAACGCAAGCCGATCACTGTCTTTGAACGCCGTGAGCGCCGAACTCAACTGCTCTATCGTGGTGTCCAGCTCGGCCGCACGGGAATCGAGCTCCGCGCTACTGCCACGCGCATACCGCTTCGTGTTGACAACGTCGATGACAGAAATACATGCGGCAAGCGCACTTGCGCACGCGGCGCGTAGTCGACGCGTCGCGTCTCGTAGGATAGGTACCAGGTCCGCGGGGGGGATGTCCATGGAGTGGGCATGGTGCCGAGAGCGCAACTGGCGGAGGAGCTCCGTATCACTGACACCGCTAGATCCTGTAGTGTACGACGCGTCCTGGGTGGGCGCCTCGGACCCTGAGGCTCGCGACGGGCTGGATGAGGTGTCTAGAGTTGTCCCCAGCAGCTTAACAAAGCTCTGGACGGCCGCTGTATATATATGGTTATGAGTATGCCTTAATATACAGGCGAAAACATACCAAGTCTGGGGATGACTGTGCTTATATGTTTATCAAGACCCTTGACATCATCGCCGTTCCAGCGACCCCAGTTGAATTCTAGATTCAGCATGGGTAGCTGTGACTTTACTATATGAATACAGCCTTATTGTCAGCACGGCATCACACATGCGAACGCAAAGTCTTACATCCTTGTAGGCCGGCGACAATGGCGACACGCGTACCAGTGACGCGCGTCAACACCGGTCCATCACCGACAAGGTCAGAGATGGGCGCGTTCAATACGTCCTCTTGCATGTCAATCAGTGACTTCACCTTGCTTAAGAGGCCCGAGGTGGATGTGAGCACAGCATGATTAAGAGATTCGGGGAAGATAAATATGATCACAACGACACCAATGGCGATGTAGCAGGCAAGGGACGTCAGAAGTGAGTTCATAAGTGTGTACTCCGCGAAAGGGAAAAGAGGGCCATAGCTCTAAATGCCCAAATATCGGTTGTTTTGACAAGCGGAGGTAAAGTAACGGAACGTACGCAGAAGATATCGATGGCAATAGTTGCGAAAACGCTGGTGATAATTAGTCGCGGCGCATACGCACGTATGAGCGCGAAGAAGAAGACGCCGACACCCAGGAATGCGCCAAATATTGCCGATGAACTGCATGACCATCTTAGTACATGACATGATGCAGATATTACACACGAAACGTACCGAGTATCTAAAAACACTCCCTCGAATATGCTCGCTTGAAAGAGAGCATCGGGATTTGCAAGTCCTGCGGTGCTACAAGGAGGTTCGAAACATGTCAAATCAGAGCCATGAAACCACGTACCTTTGGGCTTCCTTCTGAAGTGCTGCACGAAGCAACGTCTGGCTACGAGCAGCTAGTGCGGCATGCATAGCTGCAGCACCGAATGCCCATCCGAGGCAGACACCAAGCACGATCGTAAACAGCGCCTTGTAAATTCAGATAAGGTCAGTCAGCCTCCCGACTTGCAAGAACAAGGAACACTATAAACAGGAAGCTCGCTATTATCCTGTCTCATGATGACAGAGAAGCCGGGTAACGCTCTGGGAGGCTGGTCCTGACTATGAGCCTGGAACATAGAAACAAGGACGACAGCTCTCTTCGCGAGGGCTAGCTCCCTGTGATTCTAGTAGAGTGCTGGCAGTTGGGCACAGCGCATATAACGGACATAGTGATTTCAGGTAGAAAGACTCACAAATAGGAATATCTGTAGGGGCATGTTAGGGGGCACGAACATACTGCCCAGAAGGGCGAAGAACGCGCTGCACGATGAATGTTCAGATTCATCCCATGCAACAAAAGGCACATACACGCACGCATTTCCCAAGGTCCTAACCGACTTTTCGGGCAGGAGCACGACGAACGCAATCCAGGACGCCAACCAGCACCTCGCGAGCATCTTCCATGACTTCTTGGCGCGAAGGTTGGCCGAAATCCACAGCGGTAGTCGATCTATGAAGGACAAGAGTCTCGAGGATGTTGTGCTGCCATTTCGCTGCTCTGTAGTCGACTTGGAGGGCCTCGGAGAGCTGCTTGAGGACGCCGAGGAGGTCATGGGGGTTCCGAGTAGAAGAGCGGCTGCCGGTCAAGACTGCGATGGCATATGGGACTTCGCCGGCGCTTGGCGGGTGCATCAGATGCTGCCCTCCCGCATTGGATAATCGGTATGAATTGCATGTTGGCCAAGCCAAGTTGGTAGCACCGTGCGCTGCGTTTGAAATCGAGGAGCGATCTCGGGGCGAGGTGAAGGGCGAGTGTCATATTGTCTGACTCACGGGGCCGTCGACGTCAAACGCACATAGGCGCGCATTCGGCTCTTCCTGAACATTGATGCTATATGCGCGCCATTAGGACACTATTCAGCAAAGAAACAGAGTGGACATGAAACGGATGCGAACTTGAATTTGTAGACACCATTGTTCCTATCACCCTTTGATCCCGTATGTTAGATCAGTCGGAGTACGCTGGTCCCCAGCGTGCTGGTACCGATGTAACATACGAGAGGACCGCGAAAAGGCTGGAAGTCTTGATGAACGGTGTACAGGAATATAAAGAAAGGCAGAAAGTTAAGTGGAAAGAAGGTGAAAGTACAGATTCGTCGGCCTTTCGAGCTTTATATATGCACAACGGCTCACGGGTGACGATCGATGACATCACAACAGTGACGGGCATTGAAGTCGGTCATGGCCGCATCGGGTAGATCCCTTGCCGGAAAGGGAAACGAGGCTGCGTCGACAACTCCGCATGGGCTTTCAGTGAAGCATGCGCGTACTAAATGGAGAGATCCCAGCGTACTTGTTGTGTTTACGAGAGAGCGTGCGAGAATTAACAAACTTATAGGATCGGCGGACAGTGCCGAAGAGGGTTCCCACATATACTTAGGATATGGCGATACTGTAGGCTTAGTCCCCACCCTATTATGACAGTCTTTCCCCATCGACAAGGTCTTAGTAACTCATGGACTGCCCACGGAAGACTAAGCATTCATGTATTACTTATGTCATCAAGCCTCTTCCCTAAACAGTCTCTTCTGCGGAAGATCGCCACCAATTCTATCCAGTCCCTCAGAGTCTGCATGCCAAATGCCACACGACTACCACTTCAGGGGAACCACACAAGTCGACACAGTCACGACAAGACGCTGGAAAACAAATGCATTAGACACCAACTTGTCCATGTCCCGCTGTTCTTTCTTGTTTCCTGGGCTGCGTGCTTTACTTATGAGCATGGCATGGCTACTGAGATGCCATTTCCACCCTTCCGGATCTGCAACTGCTATCAGGACCCCGCTATCCTGCGTAGCGAGAGTTTTGGTATGTCCATCGATGTCTTTGGTGTCGAGCGTGGTAGAACAGCCTGCACAGGAGTTGTGCACTGAACTTATCAACCAGAGAATATGTAACCGTGAACGTCTAAATGCCTCCTGAAATATGCATCGTGGGGGGACGTCGCCATGCTGCTTTCCGAAGGCGAGCGAGGCGTTTCAGGACGTACGCATTCCCCGCCGCCGCTGCGTTCAAGCAGTACTTTGAGGGTGTTCGAGTGGAAGCCCGACTATGCTTTTCTCAAGACATTGTCGAGGAAAAAGATGGAGAGCAAGGGCTGATAATAGAATTGGAAGTTCGACTGGCCTGATAGGTCGACAGCAGAGGGCACTTTTGTTCCGGAGGAATACAAGGCTGAGTATCACTTTGTAGAAGACGACAAGCGGGATATTCAGTAACGCTGTCTATTCTGGACAGCTTCCCAAGGGCGCGGCAGGATCGTCTTTGTCGTGACAGCGGCGGCATGCGTGGACGATGTGCGAATGCCACCGTGGAGTGTGGCTTAGATCAGACTATTTCCGCTACCTCTGGAACGTGCCAATAACCTGTTTGCACGTACAAGGTTGGAAGACGCAGCTAACTGAATATGCGGTGAAAAGCAGAGTGAAAAGCAGAGTGAAAAGCAGATTGGCAAGTTTCTGCTGCTTTCTTGTGCCCTGAAAGCAGCCTAGAATCAGGTCACCTCGCGAGTCAAGGACATACAGTGCGACCGTTAAATAAATTGTATCGCACTAGCGATTAGTCCGCAATCCTGTCATATACTTTCTGAAGCGTATATCTGAATGCTCCAACGCCAAGACATATGCGAAGATTCTCAGGCCCCAGCATGAAACACTGAATTTTCCGTCCGCTCTATGACCGTCGTCAGACCATGTAGAAGTGTTATAGATCTAAGAGATGGGTAAATTACCGGTGGACTCATTCTTCGTAGACAGCTTCGGTGTCTATACTGTGTGGGGAGCTCCCAAGACTATTAAGCTCGTCCTCTTGAGCATCAAGATGTCGAAAACGGAGCCAGAAGGCAACGCCCGTTACAGCAGAGAGAGCGCACAAAATGCCGTAATTCCAGACCAAAAGCGGGTCTGCAGAGAGTGCTGCAGGGCGGCGTGTGTCCAACATCAGCATATGTACGCTATGTTGGACGTTCCTGACTTACAGACGAAAGCCTCAGTAATCGCGCTGGCAATTGCGGACATGAACAAGAAGATCGCCATGACCAGCGAGCGCATATTCTTCGGAGCCTTCGTGTACGCGTACTCCAATCCTGTAATATTGGTGAAGATCTCTGAGACTGCGACGAGGATGTAGCCTCCAGACTGGATCCACACGTTAAGGTCTGAGGTGACGGGGTGTCCGTCGGCGTTCTTGCACGTCGAGACAAAGTAGCCGCACGGGTTGCTGTGGTAGATCTGGTATTGCACGACCGCCGTCCACGCCATAGCAGCCGATGCGAAGAGAAAGCCGAGGGCGATCCGCTTCAGTGGCGTAAACCTGATCCCAGCGCGCTGCAGAGATGGATATATGTACAAGTCGAAGACAGGAATAAGTAGGATAAGGGAGAGCGGGTCAAGATTGGACAGGATGTCATTAGGCACGCCGTACGTCGACATGGTTGCGGCTTGAGATGTCAGGTTGGTGTTGAGCTGATTCATGACGAGATCTACGTATCAAACATGAGATTAGATCGCTGTTGGAAAAAGAGAGAGAAGAAGACTTGCAGAACACAGGGTACCAGAGGAACACCTCGCAGGCCTTTAGCCCACGCTTGAGCTCATCTACACCTTGCTCATCGAACGTCATCCACGCCGGTCGGCGAGGGCTAGGTAGGTTACTCGGTTTCGCTCCATCCCACATGTCGAGTGCAGTCATGTTGCGGAAGGTGGTATATGGGTTGAGGGACCATCTTCCTTGCATGAGGAAGCTCCACGTCCGCAGTACTAAGCCGAACACAGAGCCTGAAGGGGGTGACTTGACATAGCGGTTTCGACCGAGATACAGAACCACAGGACAGAGCAGGAAAATTACAGTGGGAAGAAGGTATGCTAACCAGAAACCAACATACTGAGGAGAACGGATGAACAGTATGCGTGAAGATAACATGTGTATATACTCACCTTCTCTGCGTATGTCATGCAAACCTGACCGACTAGGGCACCAACGTTTATAAATAAATAAAAATACTGTATGCTGCGGTGAATACGTGTATGCTAACGGAGGGAGACGACGAACCATATAGATTCTAGCAGTAGTTAATGCTGGATCCACGATCACCTTTTCGCCATTGGTGGTTGTCCGGGTGAATAACTTAGTTTCGCGGTATTGCTCTGCAACCAGAGGCGAGATGTTCGCTTTGAATCCTCCGGTGCCGACTCCCATTATCACAATGGCAAAAATGAAGTAAATGAGGGACAGGTGCGGGTGTTCTATCACATCAGGCAAGGCAGATACGACAAGAATGGCATGTCCAAGCAGCGCGATCACGACAGCCACACAGATAGTCTTGAATCGTCCCCAGTAGGCGTCAGCGACATAGGCTCCGAACAAGGGCACTATGTAAACCCTATAATGGTTTAGGGCGAGGAGGGAGCTGCGGACAAGCCTTGCTTACCAGAACGCGTTGAAGGTTCCGATAGCGGTGGACGCGCGCTGACCCATACCAAGCGCCCCAGACTGGCCATTAGTGTACCCAGCCCCCGTACGCGAGTTCGGTGGGAGGGGTTGTTGAATGAAGTTGGTCTTGTGCGCATTGGCTAAATGGTAAACATACGGAGAGAAAGCTCGACTCACAAAGACAACGGTTGTCCCGTAATAGGAGAATCGTTCCGCTAGTTCGATAAACGCAATGACTGCATAGTTTCTCTTACCGGTGAACGACATGCGACAATGCACTGGACTACGCACGATAAGCATTCCACGGTATAGCATCTGCCACGCGTCTCAGAGTGTCTCGTTCTTCAGGAGTAGGCAGTTCCGAATTATTGTCTGTGTTGTCTGTTCCACTAAGTTCAATGTATGCATAGTCTGGAGAAGATGGCCTGTGCTTGCGGGCCGAGATGGATCGAAGCAAGCCAGATATAGTCGCCAGGAGATCCTGCAGGTTGGGCCAACTCTTCGACAGCCCGTTGTTCATGGTACTCAGGAGGCTATGACAGCAGCTGGGACGAATTCATGGTTCAGATAAGCAATACGGTTGGGGCACCGTCTCGTAAATGTCGACCTTCGCTGTCAACAGAAACGCCTTCAACATGGGAACGACGGAGCGGTGCAGTGCAGGGTCCATTGATTATGTTTTTACATTATTTAAGCCCCTTCCAAGATAACCATATATGGGGAGTAACTAGTCATATATAGTAATGCAACCGTTTTTGACTGTGAAATGGACATGTCTATGCCGTGTTATCTGTTGAAACATGCTGCTATAACTTTGCTATAGCCTGAAGGTATTCCATCGTCCTCTCTCTGGTCAAAGATTTCCGCTCCGACTCTGGGTATTATAACATTACCACCATGCTCTTGCAACATGCAGCTCCTCGAAAAAGCGTCAGCTCTTGTCTAGTCTCCAGCGTTGCACGGAAACGACAGGTGCCACACCGAGGATTTACCTGCGGTGGATCGGTACCACTGGCCTCGACGGTGCTTCCAGACGCATCGCCGGATTTATTCCTCAAATTTGTGTCTTCGGCGCAGTCTATTCCTCTACGTTTCACGAGGACTGGTAACGATGCTGCCAGGGAGCCTGTGCGCGCGCGCGAACTTGTGAGTGCTCTGCGAAAGGGCGAAGACAGGCTCGTCGACATAGAGCTTGGTCGTTACGATAACACTGCCCCGGGCGCGTTTGAGCGCGTTCCTATGCGCCTTGGCCAGTATCTGGACTGGCTAGAAGACGACACACGCAGTGGCGGCACAATTGGGGGCCAGCAGCTGTATCTCGCTCAGTGGCGAGGGAAGGACGAGGTAGGAAAGCCAGATATCGACGAGGGAGCAAACAGTTGAAGGGCGGGGTCGTATGCGTCAGATACTCGAGATTGCAGATGTAGTGAGGCCGCCGTCGCTCCTTAGCCCTCTGCTCTCGAGCGGCGCAGTCGATCTCTACCAGAGCAGTTTCTTCGTCGGCCCCAACAATGCTGTGTGTCTTGCCGTTCTCCGCTGTGTGCATGGTGCTTACTGATAAAACAGGTCACCTCGCTTCATTATGATCCATACGAAAATCTATATCACCTACATGCATCCTCAGCTCCGATCGTCTACGCGAAACATTTTGTCTTGCTGCCTCCATCAGTCTCCCATGCTATCAGACGCGGCGACACACAAAGCTCCTTACGCAATACCTCTCCTATTGAGCTTTCTCTCAAACGCAAGCCGTATGAAGACTCGATCACGGACTCTCCGGGTGCAAGAACTCAAATATTTGACGTCTTAGTAGATGCTTCCGCACCCGCCCGATCCGCGGAGGCAATCTCGCAACATGCGCTCACCTGCGTTCTTGTCGAGGGCGAGACGCTCTTTATCCCACGAGGCTGGTGGCATCGAGTAGAGAATGTTGCTTTGCCTAATGGAGGCCGCGATCTATCGAAGACCGCACAGTGGACTGCTGGCGTCGGGTGGTGGTTTTTGTGCCGCAAGTCGTGATAGTATTCATATTCCATCAATCTAACTGGGACCCTGCTTATTCCGTCACTCTGTTCATACGCATGGTCTGATTGTTGTTTCGACACACGTGGATGCGTCAGGTCTTGGGGTTTGGATCACTGCTTCACTGCTTGTGGCGTCAATGAATCTGCGACTGATCTACTTGCTTGTCGCGAACCTATTGAGTACTGAATATCGGATGGCCCGTTCTGGTGGTCGAAGGCGGGTCGTCGTTGTAGCATGTCGTAATTAAACTGCAGATCTTCAGCATGGCAATGCTAGCACTACTGTGTATATATGTTGTCCGTGGTGGGTCCGTGTGCCCAACTCCACGCTGTAGCAGGTAGCTGATATATGATTCTTCGCACCTGCTGATATCGCAATTGGCTCTGTTCATGGTACCTCGAACATGCCATAGGGCCACCGACGAGAGGGGTGGATTGCACGAAGATGTGACTGCCTTTGCTTCATGGCCTGCGCGCGCTTGCAATCGGACGTCATCTGCTGTTATTCCCTACTTTCAATATCGTCGTCATTCTCGATTTCGTTATGTCCTGTTTCATGTTTCACCATCATTCACGCTTGTTTGAAGGGACCGCATCAGTGACCCACTCCTTTCTTCCGAGTCCTTCCGCTCCATATGGACACCAACGTCGTACGCACGACCCAATATTCAAGCGCCACCGCACAGGTCAGGGGTACATGCTGAGTGTGTCGTTTTGGGGACACTCTGCGTACGCCCCGAGGCATAACTGACGTCTCACTTGTGTGAGTTCTGAATCTGCGGTGGTGAACGACGTGTGATGGTAACTGATCACGTGCAGGTGGTGAATTGATGCGGAGATCGAAAGTGTGGGCGTCCAGCATCCGCGGTGCCATCCGCCGTGACGTCCATTGCAGGCAGGTGTAGCGCACCCTGCCTATACCCTCTCGTGCTCCCCATCCCCTGTGTCCCACGACAGCCCGAAACAGGGCCTCTAGTGCATTCATCTCATTACGAGCTAGCCATCAATCTCACCGCGGGACACTAGTCGCGAATCGAGGGCCCTCTCAGTCACTGCACCGCTCGCGCTCGTGCCGTACACGACTATCACAGCCCTCACGTCTTTAAGACCGCCCAGATGTCTTCTCGTTCGCGCCACTCAGCTCTCTAAACATTCTCTTCTCCCTGCCATGTCCAGTAATGAGACCCAGAAAGTCGACCAGATAGCACACCGCCTCTATACGAAGCTCACTATAGTGGTCAACCACGCCAGAGCAACTATCGAGGCGCCTTCGCTCGCCAGGGTCGACAAATGGGTATGTTAGCCATGTACAAGGTATCGAAGCGCACTGATCGCCTGTAGTTCAATCTGGAAACAGACTCTGACCTCTTCAAGGAGCATACCCGTATCTACCGGTCCATTTCGTCCACTGCGGACCCGATCCCACCCTTTCAGCTTCAGGTGGTACTAGTCGTACCCGAGCTGGCGGCGAACCAGGTGCTCGTATACATTGCGCCAGATTCGTCGAAGACCTGTCTCGCCTCCTCATGCAAGTACATCCTGCTCGAGTCGTGGGACCTCGTCTTCTCGCGTGATCTCGACTGGCAACGAAGTGGAGAGGATCGCCCTGATGCCTCGACAGCTACTATGTACAAGCACATCATTACGCTGTTCCGCAGCTCGGTAACGCTGCTTCGTATCTTGCCTGCGTGGAAGCTGGCTCGGCGGCTGCGGAGACGCCCTAGAGGGAACGGGGCCAACTTCACCATCGAGCTGCACGCTGGGGATGTGGAGGGGGGACGGACCTTGGGATTTGGTACGTCCTTTGAATGTTGACATTTGAGGCCGCTCTTACAGATCAGCAGATACCCCACCGGCACGAGATGCCTTAATGCTGAAGAAGGATACGCGTACATTCCCGGCCATCTTGCATCCACAGGGTGCTCTCAAGCTCTCTGTTACTTACCTCACGACGCCTAATTTCGATCTGGTCGAGCGCGAGTCATTACTCTCGTCACAGTTCTTCCATGAGGGCGTGGACTTCACGCCAACTCTAGTCAGGCACAGTCAGCGCGAGTCAATTTCAAGCTCTCCGGGTAGGCTGGCCCAACAGACTGCGCTCCCGAGCTCACATCAATCCTCTGTCGCCGACCAGTTCATCTTGCCACCTCCGATATCGTCACGGACGGCGTCCTTCCCGATTACTGGTGGAGGTAGCCCCCGCATGCAAACCATGGCATTGCCCTCTGTGCGACGTCTATCGAATGCTGGCATGGGTTTAGGCGGTGCGGGATCCCTGTCTGGGTTGTCGGAAGGTTCATCGCGTCAGGGGGGCGCCTCTATCGTCTCGCGGGATGAGGGCCCGTCGGTATCTGCACTGGCAGCACGATTGCGGCGCGAGAGTACGGGTGCAGGTCGGGGCATGGCGAGCGCGACGTCATTGCAGCAAGAGCTCTCGTCGTCCCCTGGTCCCGTGCCCATCCGTCGCGGGCCTATCACTCCGGTATATCCGTTCAAGTCTTCGACATTGTCTTCTGGATCGCCCTCGCCCTCGGTCCGGCAGCATTCGCCGCTTGGCTCGCTTCCTAGTGCCGGGCCATCATTACCTTCTCGTCCGATTCACTCTCCCACATCGTCTCGCGTTGGAGTGAATGTCCCACTAATGAGTAGCCGTGCGCCGTCATCGCCGGCCACCCCCTTTCGACCGTCGCCTCCACTTGCGCCATCAAGCTTTGGAGAAAGGAGGTCGTTGGGTAGTGCAGAGGGTATCGCGGAGAGCCCGAGGATGGGCGGAGCGAAGCGATATTCGAGTAGTTTTGGCTATCGATATGCCGCGACGGGAGGTGTAGGCAGTGAGGGGAGTGCGGGAAGCGCTGGTAGAGAGGGCGAACGGGCAGCGGTACGCTCGTTCTGTTTATCCATTGGCACTTGTTTGCTCACTGTGTCAGCAGGGTGCGTCGTTCTTGAGCAACAATACGGATGATGACGACATATCAGCATTTGTTCAAGCTATTGACGCTCGGAGACCATTGGCTGGGTTGCGGGAGCAGAGCACGCCGCCGCCCGACGAGCCGCTCGACGGCAGGCCAAATTCTGCGAACGTGTCCCGTCCCTCCAGCGAGCTCGCGCGGGCACGGACAATGTCAATGCCGGGGCCGATGCTGGCGACGGAGTCTGCAGTCGATGAGCGCCTGCGGGAGATGTCAGAAGCATTCAAGTCAACGTTACGCGGCCTTGGCGGGCGCCGACGGCGCGCCGTTGTGGGTGCGAATGTTCCGCAGGACGAGCCGGCCCAGGAATGCGTTCATACTCCCGTGGACGAGGGTATCGCTCTGCCTGCGACGTACGTACGGCCAAGGTACGGCTCGATGGGGAGCGTGCGCTCCGGGTTCAGCATCGCGTCCGGGGAGGTCATCGGGAGGATGGATCCTGAAGTGGGGGGAGACCCAGGAAGGAGCGCGCGGTAGCGGGCCGACGAGGAATTAAGAGTATGTCATGCGAGGCAGTGGTGAGATGTGGTCTATGTGGATGCCGCACGGGTTCGGCTTACATGTGTGGTGATGATATGGGGTCTGGTCGGTGTAATCTTGCCTATGGTTGACCTTGCTTGAACCAGTTGTTATCGGTATATATTCTGCATCTCCTGTCGCCTGCCGTCTATGCTAATTAACAAGCGACAGGCAACGTGCGACGGAGCTGTTTGGTTTAGTTCCATTGTATATTGCATGCGCAAGCGACATTTATCATGTAAGTTAGCAAGTGTATATTTAGACTGCAGTGTACATTCGTATCAGCCATCACGGACTTCTTGATCTGTTCTCATGCACTCGTTTTGGTATGCCACTCCCGCCCGCGTGTGAAGTTCGCTTCGCAAAGACCAACTCAAGTTTGACTTTAAGAACCTTTGGGTTCGTCAGCCATTTGCGTTGAATTCAACAGCCATGGCCCAGTGCAGAGGGTTGACGACCAAGCATTGCTACATGACGATGGCGGCCGAGCTCCCGCGCATCTGGAGGGCCCGTGCCTATGCCCCTTGTGATGCAAGAAGGATCTCTTCGAGGCACATGGGCTAATACCTGTAGTTAGTCTACTCTGTCAATACCGAGTAGTTTCGTCCGTTTCAACATATATGTCGTAAAAAAGAAATACCGTAGGCCCTGGTGCGCTCTCAACGATGAAAGCCGAAGGCGCTCATATGAACTTAGGAAAAGAGGGAACGGCCAATGATATTGCTCATAGCGGCCAGAGACTCGGATGAACGCGACGTGTCACAAGCATATGTGCGTGACGTCACGCGCTGAAGCCATGCCGGGACTCATCGTACTCGACGCTGCGACTCGCGAGGAAGAGCAGACCGAACGTGAGGAAGGCAGCATACGTTGTGCCTGCGCTTTTGCAGAGCTTCGCTGGCGTCAGGGCATAGGCAAGTTGCTGGGCGAGTTCGAGAGCGCATTGCATGGTCATGTCATCGCTACAGATGCCATAAATGTGTGCCATTCAGGCTGCACAGGTCGGAAACCCCAGGCCCCCTCTTTAATCGCAGCGATGTAGTGTCCCAGAAGACTCTATAATGAACGGATGAACCGACTCAAAGGGCTCAAATTGGGTAGTCCTAACTTGTGGTACTCTGAGTTGTTGGGCCTATGCTAAACGAACCAGGACTGTTGCCGTACTCGGAGCCTTGGACAGACATAGGAGTGTAGATGTGTAGGCACAACGTCTGTATTCGCGGTAGAGCGAGAGCGTATATGATTATGGCACGGCTCCAAGCATGAATATCTCTTCCCCATAGGCTTCGGCTTGAGACGCTATGACGCCTGTTGGTTTCCTGGTTTGCTTCTTTTTTGATAAAAAAACGATACTGAAGGTAAAGATATTGGACTCACCACCGCGGTCACTACTATACTTTCCACGCTAGGGTAACAATTTGTGCGTAAGTTGGCATGGATGGTCGACGTTCGACGAGAAGTGCTTTTTTCATTTTTATTATTATTATTTTTTATATCCAGTTTTGTATCCGCTTGAGGGCGTTGCCCTATGCCGGATAATACATGTGTGTGCTATGCGATTAGAAGTAAACAGGGTCATTGGCTGTCCGGTAGCATGGGGAAGAGTGAGCGCGAGCGAGCTATCGTGCGCGTGCAGGGGCGGAGGGTAGAGGGTCAGTTGGGCCGCGTCGTATGGAAGGGGCCGGGTGAGGGCGTAATCGAGTGCTTGAGCGCAGAATGGGACGAGAGTAGATAGGTTTAGGTAGAAGATTATGTGTTGTACAGTAGGGATGATTCGTGAGGGGTGAATACTATGTATGAGAAGGGTGAAGATTACGAGAGAAAATCAAAGAGAGATGAGAGAAGGAAGAGAGGAAGAAATGGGGGAAAGGGGGTGCTGTGTGGAAACATAGCCGTCGAGTGGTGTTCGCGCCTGACGAGAAGTGCTTGAGAAACGGTGATCAAATGATATGTACGCTAGAATTGACTGCTAGTGCTGTCCACGTTACAGTAGTCAAGGCCACTACTTGGAGAAGAGAATCAAAGAGAGACGATGTTCACGTCCGACAAAAGCACAGAATTTGCCCGATCAATCTATGATCACAACTATTAACCGGACCGGCGCTCTGGCGTTGAACCATGCGCGTACGTTTGTTTATTGTCGTACTACAATAGTACTTGCTACATGCACGCTTCCAGTTGACGATGCTAGCTGAGCCAGTCGTTGTTCAGGCACAGTCCTTTGTCCTAGCCAGACTCTTGCCTCAGCGTTCAGCATATTGGACATCGTATCACGGATACAACAGGGCAGCACTGGTGCCAAATCGGCCATTTGTGGCGTTGCGCGTTCGCTACACATATTACGAATGCGACAATGTGCGATTATTCTTGGTATCTACAAAGAAGCGTACTAGCGGCTTATATGCTGACTGCGACATGCCTCTGGTTTCGCGGTCAGTCGATGCACACGTCGGACTTGACGGCACGCTTCGCGCAGTGCCCTTCCTGCCAACGTCAACTACATCCTTATATCTTCACACATTCCCCAGCATACAGGTTATGAGAGGCTCCGCAAGCTATAATACTATATCCCAGGACGACGAAGGCGACAAACACAAGCTTGACGAATCGAGTTTCGAAAGATTCTGGTCGAAGGCGTGGAACGAACGGCTGACTTTTAGGAAGAGGGGGTGGGCCTCCAAGACGATGAAGACGCGAAGCTCTGGAGGAGACGAAGTCGTGCAAGACAACTGGGATACATTCAGCAAGGACGTGAATGACATAGAGTACCTACATAACCCTTCCGGCCGATGTATGTTTGAAAGACTGGAATTCCAGGATCTCCCGCTTTCAGAGGAGCCATCGATCTACCGGGAGCTAGCGATATATGACCAGTAAGCAATAGAACTTACGACTTGCGTCGAGTATTAATGGTGCCCTGATAGGCTAGCGGCCGACTTCTCCTGGCGAGGCGTCGATCGGTCAATCGCCTGGGTCGAAGCCATGAGACAGGTATGCGATTCCAGTCAGCGATGCTTCCGCGGTCTTACGCATATTAGCTTGACCATGAAGGATTTCCATCAAGGTTCTCGCTAGCCAGTGCGAGACCGCGCTCAGGAGGATCCCCGTTATTCTCTGCTGCTGTGAAGGAAGATGCAGTAGCATTGCACGCAATGCAAGTCCCCGTTGACGGGGACCCTCCTCCTGCAACTCCTGATGAAGAGGTTGTAGAAGCCGGCTGGGGAGATGACCCAGAGCCTGATTTCTCAATGGCACCGGTGGTTCGTCCACCTGTCGTTGCTGACGAAATCAAGGTCGTAGTCTTTGACCTGTACGGAGTGATCTTGGTAAGCAGTTGAGTCATTCGTGCGGCCACTCGCTCACCTTAGTCGTCATCTCACTGGTGTAGGACCGTCAAGAGGATTTGCGCTGTGCACTGCGCACGTTCCTTCCTCTGGACCCCCACCAGCATACCATAGACGGCTTAACGCGACTATACCTCGAGGCTGAAGCCCATCTCATTCGTGATAGACCTGACGTGCTTGGAGAACAGTTGGTCCATGCTGCGCTCAGGGACATGTTGTGTACTGTCGGCCTGTGTCTTGCAGATGACATAATACGGTGCGCCGTCGATGCTATATGCCCAACTCCTTACGACGATGTATCCGATGCCTTGAGGACGCTGCATGCGCGCGGCCACCACCTTTTGTGTATCACTCCTCGCGATGCATCACACATTAGGTTCTTTTCCTCTCCTGAACTCCGCACACTCTGTGTCTCGGCAGCTCACCTGCATACTCAAACGGAAGATATATGCTCTCAAGTGGTCGAAGAATGCCAGTCAATTCTCCCGGAGATCAAGAACACTGAGATTCTCCTTGTCACAACCGGGCTATACAGGATCGTTGAGCTTGCGAGTGCAGCTGGAATACCGACCGCACTGGTCCAGCGGCCGAGTGTAGACGAAGCTCAACTTGAACGCAAGACGGAGCAAGGCGAACTATCGTCGCCTACGATGACTATTGGAGGACTGGGGGAGCTGTGCGATAAGCTGGAGCTGATGCGCTCAGGGAGTCTTAGTCAGAGTGAGGCGTGATGAGTCCTATTTCTATTGTCATGTTACATTGCTATCGCTTGCTTTTCATTGACAGACCTGACTATATCACCACTCAAATAGCTGTTTGCTAGACTCACTACACGCCCCGCATGGTGGATAGCACTGTGAGCGGGAGTTCATGTCCAGCGCTGTGCACGATAGAGCGTTGGCTGGCCTAGGATACTCGCCCCACTGGAGTACACTTTGTGCGTATGTTATTGATACAACTAGTCGACGGTCGACGAGAAGTGTTCGGGGAACAGTGACCAAACCATGTATGCGCTGGATTGAATGTAGTGCGATCCGTGTTACACTAATCAAGGCTACCATGTAGAAGAGAATGTAGTACTAAAGAGGGACGACGTTCCGAGTCACGTCCGACAAAAGCATAGTGTTTGCCCGATCTATCTATGATTACAACTAACCGGTCTGGCGCTCTGGCGTTGAACCGCATGCGTTCGGTTTTGTTCTTGTCGTGTTGCCAGTATTAGTACTTGCTACATGCACGCGTCAAGTTGACGATGCAAGCTGAGTCGGTTGTTGTCCTCGCGCAGTCCTTTGTTCTTGCAAGACTCTTGACTCAGCGTTCGGCATATTGGACGTCGTGGCACGGATACCACAGGGCAGCCCTTCTATCAGCCCAGCCTTTTGTCGCGTTGCGCGTCCGCTTCACAGAATTCGGATGTGACAATGTGCACTTGTTCGTAGTATCGCCTAAAAAGCGCACTAGCGGCCTATACGCTAACTGCGACCTACCTCTGGTTCTGCAACCAGGCAACGCTCGACTTGACGATGCACTGCATGCGGCGCCCCCTCTACCAACCTGGACACGACAGTTATACCTTCACACATTTCCAGCCTTGAAGACTCAGAGGGGCATCGGAGGCATGCTTCAAGACGAAGAAAGCGACAAATTCAAGCTTGAGGAACCGAGCTTCCAGAGGTTCTGGTCGAAGGCGTGGAGCGAAACAGTGAGGTATAGAGAGAAGGAGTGGGGATTTGAGACGATGAAGCCGCGAAGCTCTGGTGGAGACGAAGCTGTTCAAGACAACTGGGATACATTCAGTAAGGACGTGAATGACGTAGAGCACCTGCACGACCCCTTTGGCCGATGTGTTTTTGAGCGGTTAGAGTTCAAGGATCTCCCGCTGACAGAGGAGCCATCGATCTACCGAGAGCTAGCGATATATGACCAGTATGTGAAAGATCTCACGAGCTTGTGTTGAACGCTGATGATGCCCTACTAGGCTAGCGGCCGACTACTCTTGGCGGGGTGTCAAACGATCAATTTACTGGGTCGAAGCTATGCGAAATGTATGCACTTTCCACTCAGTAATGTTTGCGTGGTCTTACGTATGTCAGTTTGCCAATGAAGGGTCGTTTGTCAAGCACCCGGTGCACCCGGTAGACCATGCGGAACTGTGCTCAGGGGAGCCCCCGTCGTTCTCTGCTGACTTGAAGGAGGATGCAGTAGCATTGCGTGCAATGCAAATCCCCGTTGATGGGGATCCTCCTCCTGCATCCGCAGTTGAAGAAGTCGTAGAAGCCGGCTGGGGAGACGAACCCGAACCGGATTTCTCATCGGCACCTGAGGCTCTCCCGCCTGTAGTCGCAAGCGAAGTTAAAGTCATTGTTTTCGACCTGTACGGAGCGATAATGGTAAGTTGCGAGGCCGTCCACAGGGATACTATCTCATCATTGCTAGGACCGTCAAGAGGCTCTGCGCCGTGCTCTGAGCACGTTTATCCCTTTGGACCCCCACCAGCATACTGTAGACGACCTATCAAGATTATACCTGGATGTCGAAGCCCATCGCATACGCGAAATGCCTGATACCTCTGACGATGATTTGGTGCGTGGGACCCTTAGCGATATCCTGCACATCATCGGTCTTCATCCTGCGGGAGACATGGTGCAGCGTGCCCTCGATGCCATACGCCCAGCTCCCTACGTCGATGTCCCCGACGCCTTGAGGACACTGCAGCAGCGTGGCTATAAGCTGCTGTGTCTTGTTTCTTGCGATGCGTCTCACGTCTCGGAGACTGCGTCCTTTCTGCCTCCTGAAGTCCGCACACTCTGTGTCTCAACAGCTCATCTACATACCCCATCGGAAGGTGTATGCTCCCAAGTGGTCGAAGAATGCCAGTCAATTGTCCCGGAGATCAAGAACACTGAGATTCTCCTTGTCACAACCGGGCTATACAGGATCGTTGAGCTTGCGAGTGCAGCTGGGATACCGACCGCACTGGTCCAGCGGCCGAGTGTAGACGAAGCTCGGCTCGAGCGTGCGACGGGGCAAGATGAACTATCGTCGCCTACGATGACTATTGGAGGACTGGGAGAGCTGTGCGACAAGCTGGCTTTGATGCGCTCGGAGAGTCTTTGTCATAGTGAGGCTTGATGGGTTCTGTTTCCTATGTTATATTGCTGTCGCTGCATTGTTATCACTTGCTTTTCATGGACAGACCTGACTATATCACCGCTCAAATCGCTGTTTGCCAGACTGTTAACGCCCTGCATGGGGAAGAACACTGTGACCTGGGGTTGCATGTCCTGCGCTGTGTGCGACAAAGCGCTAACTGTTCTAAATACTCGCCCCAATGGAGTGCACTTTGTGCACATGTTGTTGATATGACTGATCGACGGTTGACGAGAAGTGTTCGGGGAACGGTGACTCAGCCATCTCTACACTTGCCATCCGTGGTACAGAATCAAGGCCACTATGAGGAAGATAATATAGTATTAAAGAGAGAGGATGTTCCGAGTCACCTCCGACAAAAGCACAGAGTTTGCCCGATGAATCTATGATCGCACCCAGCCGGCCCGGCGCTCTGGCGTTGAATCGTACGCGTTCGTTTTTGTTCATTTTGAACGTTGTGATACAGTGGTACTTACTACATGCACGCGTCTACTTGACGATGCAAGCTGAGTCAGTCGTTGTTCAAGCGCAGTCCTTTGTCCTAGCCAGACTCTTGCCTCAGCGTTCAGCATATTGGACATCGTATCACGGATACAACAGGGCAGCACTGGTGCCAAATCGGCCATTTGTAGCGTTGCGCGTTCGTTACACAAGATACGAATGCGACTTTGTGCAAATGTTCTTGGTATCTACAAGGAAGCGTACTAGCGGCTTATATGCTGACTGCGACATGCCTCTGGCTTCGCGATCAGACGATGCACGCGTCGGACTTGACGGCGCACTGCGCGCGGTGCCCTTCCTGCCAACGTCGACCACATCCTTATATCTTCACACATTCCCCGGCATGCACGCTCGAGATGGCTTCACAGTTGGTAATAGCGTATTCAACGACGACGAAGGTGACAAGCACAAGCTCGACGAATCGAGTTTCGAAAGATTCTGGTCGAAGGCGTGGAACGAAGGGCTAAGGTTTACAGGGAGGGGGTGGGACTCCAAGACGATGAAGCCGCGAAGCTCTGGAGGAGAAGAACCCGTGCAGGACAAGTGGGATACATTCAGCAAGGACGTGAATGACATAGAGTACCTACACAACCCTTCCGGCCGATGTATGTTTGAAAGACTGGAATTCCAGGATCTCCCGCTTTCAGAGGAGCCATCAATCTACCGGGAGCTAGCGATATATGACCAGTAAGCAATAGAGTTTACGAGTTGCATCTAGCACTAATGGTGCCCTGCTAGGTTTGCCACTGATTTCTCATGGCGGGGAGTCGATCGGTCAATCGCCTGGGTCGGAGCCATGAGACAGGTATGCGATTCCAGTCAGCGATGCTTCCGCGGTCTTACGCATACCAGCTTGACAATGAAGGATCTTTATTGAGGTTCTCGCTAGACACTGCGGGACCGTGCTCAGGAGAACCCCCGTTATTCTCTGCTGCTGTGAAGGAAGATGCAGTAGCATTGCACGCAATGCAAGTCCCCGTTGACGGGGACCCTCCTCCTGCAACTCCTGATGAAGAGGTTGTAGAAGCCGGCTGGGGAGATGACCCAGAGCCTGATTTCTCAATGGCACCGGTGGTTCGTCCACCTGTCGTTGCTGACGAAATCAAGGTCGTAGTCTTTGACCTGTACGGAGTGATCTTGGTAAGCAGTTGAGTCATTCGTGCGGCCACTCGCTCACCTTAGTCGTCACCTCACTGGTGTAGGACCGTCAAGAGGGTTTGCGCTGTGCACTGCGCACGTTCCTTCCTCTGGACCTCCACCAGCATACCATAGACGGTCTAATGCGACTATACCTCGAGGCTGAGGCCCATCTCATTCGTGATACCCCCGACCTATTTGGAGAACAGTTGGTCCATGCTGCGCTCAGGGACATGTTGTGTACTGTCGGCCTGTGTCTTGCAGACGACATAATACGGTGCGCCCTCGATGCCATACGCCCAGCTCCCTACGCCGATGTCCCCGATGCCTTGAGGACACTGCAGCAGCGTGGCTATAAGCTGCTGTGTCTTGTTTCTTGCGATGCGTCTCACGTCTCCGACACTGGGACCTTTCTTCCTCCTGAAGTCCGTACGCTCTGCGTTTCTACAGCTGATCTACATACCCAAACGGAAGGTGTATGCTCTCAAGTGGCAGAAGAATGTCGATCAATTGTCCCGGAGATCAAGAACACTGAGATTCTCCTTGTCACAACCGGGCTATACAGGATCGTTGAGCTCGCGAATGCAGCTGGGATACCGACCGCACTGGTCCAGCGGCCAAGCGTAGACGAAGCTCAACTTGAACGCAAGACGGAGCAAGGCGAACTGTCGTCGCCTACGATGACTGTTGGAGGACTGGGAGAGTTGTGCGATAAGCTGGATCTGATGCGCTCAGGGAGTATTGGTTAGAGTGAGGCTTGATGAGCTTTATTTCTTCGTTCAGTTTGCTGTCGTTGCACTGCTATCACTCTGACTATATGACGACTATTAGCGCCCTGCACGGGGGCAACACTGATTCAATTGAGCTTAGGACTGTGTTTTACACAAGTCTAATCGACGAGCAACGTATTGGCATTTCAAGAGGACGAGTGCGCGTTGCTCCTATAGCAATGTCGCGACACTTCCCGCTTGCAGTCGGAGCATTCTGTTCCCGCCCGACGTAGGCCGGACATGTCAACCGCGGGCGCATGGTGTTCACTGGGGATGTCAAGTATGTTGCTGCTTCAGGCCCGAGGGGCACGGGTTGGACCTCCGGCAGCAGACTCGGTCTCACAGTCACTATCACGGACTCTGTACCTCTGTATCTTCACAGGGTAGGTCAGCCCATTGGAAAAGAGCATACGTACCTGCTGCCAGATTGTCGAATTCACGTCGGCGCATTTCTTCCGCTCCATCAACACAACTCACGAAGGAATCGCGAGACGCCTTTGAAGATTACCATTGTGACCATCAAGATAAGTGGGGACCAGTCCATAGGCGGGTAACATAATTCATCGTTAGGCTGTGAAATGAGGGCAAGCACAGATTTCCCCATACAGCGCGCACAGGACATGCCGTACTTCTGGAATGCATCTACATGCTAAGCATACATGGATATGCGTTCCGCAGTCACACAGACGGCCCTTATGCTTGAAGCGGACATGTTGACTCACCGTGGGCCAGTATTAGCCACGAAGTACCGAACCCTTGATTTGGGGCCTCTATGTAGTCCGATCTTTGCGATGCGGAAGAAGCTACTCACATCGATAGGCCCCAATGTAAAACAGCGTGGCGCACACGCCATGCTGTTTTGCATTGGGTCCTATCGATGTGAGTAGCTTCTAACTGAAGCGCAGGGCTAGTAGAGTATACGCCACGACGAAGAAGCGAACAGCTAGGAAGATGCAGCTTACCCCGCAAGACTACGCGCACCTCATCCGGTCTCGGCTCTATACACGATCATAAGGAGCATGTCCTCAAACAAGCCAAAGAGAACACATTTGTCATAGCGCAGTAAAGTTGGGAAGTAGCTTCGCTCATGTCCTCGCCAGTTTCTGCCAGTGGAACACAGATCGAGTCTACCCGCCAACACACGCAACGTGTGTGAGCATCCACATCCATAAATTTGGCCACCTTCGCGTGTCTCAACACCCCGAGCCTGATGCACACGTAGAGAAAATACACACCACTGACAGAAAAGGTCTCATTGCGCCCCATGCGAACATCAGACTCCCGAGCGAGCCCGGGTCAATAGAGGGTTTTCCGACAGTATGGTAGGCTAAGAGATAGATTCCGAGAATCGCTTCCCACGAACCCTGTCTATTGTCCGCATATTGTACGGTGATCGTCTTGACAAAAAAGGGTAACAGGATGTGTACTCGTAACCACAGTGGCCTCCTGCCGAGCGTCCGGCACAAATCAGGCATGATTCAGTAATCAGATTTGAGAACGTGGTGTAGAAGGCCCAGCAGCCTACGATATCCTTTGACCACTCGCCTTTGAGCAGGTTGTCAGCGAAGGGTCTCGTGCTGAGGTTCACGACCGTACATCCCCTGAAGGTCGCGGCAGTTAAATTGCCATTTATGTCGAGATAGAACCTCGTGCCCAATCCAGACTATAGGACAACTCACCGGCATTGGAGAAGCTATCCAAAGGGGCTTTCAGAGCAACGCCGTAGAGACGCCCGCAAGGACGGTAGGAATCGCCCTGTAGTGACAACCGGAATTTTGCTCGGATCGATCCTAGTTATGATGGCAGTGATGGCCTTGCGGTGCTCGGCAATCCCCGAGCACAGCGCCTCAGAGCAAACGTGCACGCCTTTGAAGCGGATGAGCGAAAGGTCTGAAGTCCAACTAGCAGGGAATTGAGTAGGTCCAGGCACTGAGAGTTTTGAGAACGATGCCGGAAAACCCGCCGGCAGAGCACGTCCTCGATGGATAGGGATCGGTGGATGATTAGTTACAAACCGATGAGGCTACTTACCCACGGCGCGAGGCGCCTACATCATATTAATATGTATTTCCCACACCGACTACGTGACTTGAGCCGGGCAGCGAAGCAACCTTTAGATCGACGTGGGACACGCAAACCTTATTCGGGAACGGTCACGTGACTGACGCGCGACGCGGTGGCTGAGTGACCCAATGGCCGTTTTAGACGTGCCCCAGCTCGTGGGACCATGGATTTCAATGTTTTCATAAGGGGAATCAATTAAATGCATATAAATATGTCTCCACAAATATTTGGAGATTTTTAAGGGCCCTAGAAGGGCTTGAATTGAGCCCGGTGCATGTTGTTGAGACTAAGCGCGCTGCATAGCGGCTTGTTCTGCGTGTCCCATACGCGCGTTGACGTCCGGCGATGTGCGCTCTGCCCTGCTCTCCTTGTCGGCGACGTCCTATTTCTCGCTCAGCTTGTCACGGGTTTTCACGCGCTCACGCGCTCATGCGCCTCGGCGAGCTCGTCTGGCCTGATGCTGTGCGTCTGCGTAGCCACCGCAAACTCGCCCTTCGCACCACTGTGCTGTGCGATGGGACCCAGCAGTACAGTTTCCTGCTTCCTGCCCATAAAGCTGACCCCTTTTTCGACTGCAGTCGCATCCTCGTCAGCCAGGACCTCGCGCTGCCGGAGGCGGTCCCCCTCTTTGCTCACTACCTTGGCCTGCGTGACGGCCGGTTCGTGCTTCGTGCGGAGCTGTGGATCCGTGCCGACGGCACCCTCCCGACGCGCTCCTGGTTCCTCTGACGCCTCCAAGCCTTGTTCCCTGACAACGTCGCCGGTCACAGCATGCGCTCCGGCGGTGCTACAGCCCTCGCCGAGCGCGGGACTCCCCCGGACTTGATCCAAGCTGCCGGGCGTTGGTCCTCCGAAGCATTTCGGGGCTACATCCGTCGGCATCCCGTCCTCCTCGCCGCTCTTCTGTTTGCGCGCCACGGTGCGCCCGAGGCATGGCTCTGGCTCATCCTGTCCTCGTCTTGTCGACCCGCCTGTTTCTCGTTCCCCCATCTCTCGTCTCATGGCCTCACTGCTCTTCGGCTTTTCCATCCCCATGGCATCCCCACTCCATGTTTCTCCCTTTCCACTACACATACTCCTAAATTAGGCTTTAGCCGTACTCTTGATACAGAGGTTGCCCTTATACTTAATACATCTTGGTTGCTGGTGTCCGTCGGGCGAAAGCCGGCAGACACCTCGTCCTGCTAAACGTTCTCGCGCGAGACCCAAACGACCAACGCTGATTAGTCGGGTCTAAAGATTGTTTATGCAAGTCTTATCGGCGTGGGCACCCTTCGGAGCAGGACACCACCTGCCGCGTCGGGTGCATGCATCCGCAGATGCACCCTAACACACTCTGCTCGACCCTCACGTCGAAACCCGCCGCGTCGGGGTACGTGCGTCCACAGATACATCCGGACGCTCTCTGCTCGACCCGCGTGCCGAACAGTGAGAGCGTGCAGCACTCAGAGTCAATTGCCTTTCAGGGCGCATCCGCCCTTGGCTGACAGATCAAGTAGAATACGCTTATAACCTGGCGGACTGGCTAGGGGCTGGAGAGTGCACTCTCCCACTCCCCTCCAGTTTCCCGCCAGGTACGTACCATAAATGCTCAGTGGCAACATCGAGTGCTGACTCCAGTTTCCCGCCAGCGTATATTACTCGCGACTACCCACCGTAGTCACGCCCGTGTCCCGTAACAGGAAAGCCTGTCCGACGTACCCAAAGTCAACAGATTAGAGCGCGGTGAATCTGGTTACCTTGATTCCCCGGTTGTAGATTAACCGGTAATTGACCTAGAGTCGAAAACATGGGTGTTAATCTGGGTTATTCTGGGAAAATTCCTCGCCGACAAGTCTATTGAGCTGACTGTTGAATTCCTGCTGGACGTTCTGGCTGGTATTGTGATTTCCCAAAAGTAACGGCAGGAACACGTAGTGTCAGCGAATATTGGGAGCTCAGTCGAAGTTCACGCGGAAGACCTGGACTGGGATACGTGGTAATTGACGGTCAATGTTGTGATTTACCGCTTTAGGCTGTTAATTAACGTTAATTAGCACGTCGACGCTCATGGGTTAATTAGCCGTTAATTACACCTGTCAATCTGGCCGACTGCTAATTTACGGTAAATTAGGAAGCGATTCCGGATTCACCGCGCCCTATAACAGAGCGCCATGTGTCGTGCGTAGACATGCAGGCAACGTGATACCTAGTCTCCCGTAGGCAGACCGTAAATATAACGAAGTTTTTTGTATGGGGACGGCGATCGTTATATATAGGTCTGCTTCAAAACGCGCCCCTCGCACCGTAAGACAGCATATCAGACCTGTTCGCGATTGCCGGTCGATGGCCGCGCGATGCCGGTGCTCGCCGAGAGATCTTACCGCTAGATCGGTTCTCTTGACCTGCAGCGCATACCAGATGTTTAGAGGCTCATCGTCGACAATATTAATCATGTCTGAGCTTCCCTCAGTGCTACCTACCCTCGCTTCCTACTATGCCAGTCCTCACGGTATATCTTATGATGCTCATACAAGTCCGATTCCGTCCCGGCACACAGTCGGTGGATATCCCACTACCTCAGTCGACACTCCACCCTTTGGCTCTGCTTTGCAGCGCAGTCCCTTCCCAGAGACTCCAACACAGCCATGCAAGCGCAGACATGGCGAGAATGTCCTGCCACACGACTCATCCTCGAAAAAGGGGAAATATACCCCTAGGAGAAGTGATGCTGAGAAACTTGAATATATGTTTCATAAGCTGTCCAACAAAGTTAGGTGGACATTCCCTGAATTTTTATATCATACATTATCCTTCCGTCTTTCTCGTCCACGTTCTCATGCCCAGTATATCCAATACTTCTTACGTGGCCGCGACAAATACACGTTTGCTATGATACTTGACTTGGCACTTCATCATCCGGATGGGCGCGTTCAGAAGGATTCTAATGAATCACACTTAATGTATTCTTGGGGTGATAGCCAGAACGTCTACGCCGTCCAACGCTTTGCAGACACCTTCGAGCTGAAAGTCGTGTGGATCATGTGGTAAATGGTTGGCTACAACTTGGCGACATAATGCATAGCCGGCAGGCGAGCTGAACAGAAAGGAGTCTTTAGGATGTGGATATAGCATGACACATACATATCAATATCATATCATAAACAAGTCGGCCGGGTGTCGCATTCTCCAGTAGGCAAGCATTTTGGACGCGTCCTTAGGCGCCGCGACGCGTCGCGACATTCAAGATCTATACGGCGCGTTTCAGAGATCAAAACGCTTATGTAACGCGAAATCGCGTCTTACGGTCTGGACCCCTCAAATTGAGTCAGACTGCGTGATACCGCATGGAAGACGTTGCGCCCACGAGATTACCGACATTTAGACTAGACAGAGGATCGCATCTTCGTTATGGGAGACAAGATGATCAGTGGCATGCGTATAATGTCACAAGGGCGGCGCAGACCAACCTGTCTTTGGTGTGTGCCCGTCGACGACAATGCTAAGAACGGTTTATTGAGCACCCTTCTCGCAATCTACGACGAAAGTGGGTCAGGGGAGACGGCGGCGACGGCGAAACCTACTTCCCGGACTGTTGCCCATGACGAACATGGCGGAGAGTGCGACCTTCATCTACACGAATCCTACCATTGATTTTTTGAACTTTATCACTAGCACTGGATCATCAACGTATATCGCATAATTCAGGCGTTCGTCATTCTTGACGATGAGACAGAACGCATTAAATTTCTTGGCGATCTCCCGCAACCCTCTGACGTTTGCAAACTTTCCGTCCTCATGGCATCGCTGATTATTGGTGACATGATGCTGGTCAGTATCTGTTCATCGGGTTTTTGCTAAGAATTTCATGAGGCTACAGGTGTATCGCCTATGGGTTGTATGGGCGTATAACAAAGTCGTGACATTTCCCCCACTGTGTAGCTTATTGGGCTTGATCGGTAAGCCCCTTTCCAAGTGCTTGTTCGAATGCAGTCGTGACCGTATGCCAATGATAGTGTGTGCAATCGGAGCTCTCTACGAGATCTCACGGGCATACGAAGGAGAGTCTCTCTTTGCGTCTGCGCCTGGCGATTGGATCACAGCGAACTGCGTGTTCACACTCTGGTAGGTTGGACGACTGTGCTCTGACGTTGAAGTACTTGCTCACGTTGCAACAGTACAAACGTGTACAGTACTGGTAAGGTTGATATCATACAGAAGTGGATAACAGCTTACGCGACACTGAATGGCGCTAGGGTTCATAGCCTGGAGGATCTGGCGTGCCAACAAAGAGGCAAGACGTTTCGGTGGTGTCAATCTGATGGTAAGTTGTCGATATACTATATATCGCCGTCTCATCACTGGCCAACAAACAGGGCGTGTTGGGTATTCTCGTCGAAAGCGCCGCTCTTTATACGTAGGGAATTCTATTTCATCGCTGAAAAACGCATGCCCTGATCTCCCCCACAGCGCTTGGACCATTCTGTTCTTCGTCACCTTCCTCCTTCAATCCAACCTCGCGTTCTTCTTCAGCGACACGTATTCTGCTATAGCTGGTATCGCATTCATGCTTATCAACGTTCGGGTGGGCATGGGTTGGGCGCCGCGAGCAACCATACGCTCTGCCCTCTCGGCTAGCATCGGGCCCTTCTCCCCGGGAGCGAATGGGCCATATAGGTCATACATCGCGATGATGGCATTGACCCATCTATCAAGTTTGCAACTCGAGCTGCCCAAGCCGAGAATGGCCTTTATCCCTGACGATCACGATATCGTTTGGGCTCAGAGGCGAGCTAAATTCATTGCAGAACATAAGCTGACATATTGATGCGGATAGAAATCCCTCGCAACAGGCGAGACGTCGGTGATGACAAGGATATCGGTGTGATCATTGACGACAGTACCTCATGGCTCCCACAACCATATGCAGTTCGACGGAGTGACACATATGCGCCCTTAGTACCGCCTTGTCTTACAGTCTCAGCCGAATTGCATGTGAATACTACACGACCAAAATACAACGTAACATTCCGCCAGTCAGTACAAGTACAAGTACATCAGTTTCAGTGATTACACTCTGCTTTGATCAGACCCTGTGTTGAATAAGGAATCGTACGACTATCAATCCCAATTGTGTTGAACAATAACCAACGAGAAGCGACAATTGAAGTCTGACATCTAGGTCAGGCCTCTACGGCGGGGGTGCCCGGACTTTCGCCCCTACCAGAAGTTTGAACACTGATGGACGTCAAGCATGAGTGGCACTTACAATAATCCCAGGCTTTCTTCAAATCCTCCAGTTCTTCCTCGTCAAGCTTCAAATACGGTGATAGTGTGGTTAGACCGGACACGATTGATTCTTCCACGGCTTCTCCGCCATCCCCGACCCACAGATACGATGGCTTCAACGCAGGAAATTGGGGGCCCTTGGGACTCAGTGGGTCGTGAGTGAAAAGTATGGGTTCGCGAGTGAGACTAGATCCGTCTTCGGGTATCGAAAACATCGGCGTAATGAGGTCGTCCGTCCTGACCATCTTAGTCTGTTGCCACTAACTAGTGTCTATCTGTGAAAATATTGTGACCTATCGTGTTCAAAGGAAGAGATGGAGACGCTACCTTGGGAATTCGGCCTGCTTGACCCTGGGCTAAGGGCAGCGCTCCGCAAAGCGGGGCGAGGACAGGCTTGCTATCGTTGAAGCCGACAATCACACATGGCCTCTCCTTGGTGGACGGTGCCCCGGATCGGCTGCCTGAAGAGACCGCAAAAACGTGGCGCGTGGGCCGATAGAGGACCATTGAACCAAGGGGAAATTTACTCGCCATGTCAGGTTAGGTGTTATTACTCAAAGGAACGATCTATATAGGACGCCATTCAGCCGAGACGCTCGGGAAATCAAGACGTCTAATAGGAGGCTCCTTGAGAAGACCTTTATGCGAAAGAACAGTGGCAGAGGTCTCGTATACAGATATCCTGACAGTCTGAGGATACAATATGGTGACTGTGTAGATCACCCCGGGCTTCTAGCGAAGAATCCTGAAGGATCATGATGAGTCGAGATCGCATGATGTCGCGGTGGTACCTCTAGCTTGCATCGGCGGACGATGCGGAAGGCATAAGAAGATAATCTACGAAAGAGATAACCATTTCTGGAAGAGGAACGGAGGTGATACGCACTGCCTGGAGCTACCATAGGTTTTATCGGTGGGAAAAGTGGTTCTTTTCGACGGCAATATGAACAGGCATGCGTACACCGGACGTCGCAGTTTTTCAGTGAGGCCTTCCATATCCATAGTTAACGGTATATCGTGGATGTGTCGTGCATTGTTAAGCAAAATCTGTCTGCTGAACTTGCGTTTTTTGCACAGAACGACCATCAATGAAGATGAAGTAGTAATGGCTATAACCCTACCTTCATGATTTCTAAGTGCAGTTTAGGTATCTCAACACTACCAATGATATGCAACCCACGAGTGATATTGAGATGATATAATGATATGCAAATGACTGTAAATGACCAGTTCTCGAAAATGAATCGCGTGCTAACTGCGAATTGCATGTGGTTGCCTGCAGCACCAATAGAGGTCTTCCGCCATCGGAGTCACGGAACCGCGCACATTAACGGCGATTTGCGTACGAGCTGTGGTCCACACGTATACGGTAAAGCGTGAAGTAGAAGGAACACCAATTCCGGACAGCTGAGACGGGAGAGCCTCGAAAACCTGGTATCAGCGCTTGCAGTCTGCCCGATGAATCTGCGATCGGAACGCAAACGGGCGCCGCTGTACTTCGGATGGTGACACACCCTAGCCGTGCGCATTGAAACTTCCACCCCGTCTACTCTCAGTTCTGGGACGATGCAAGCTGAGTCGGTTGTTGTCCTCGCGCAGTCCTTTGTTCTTGCCAGACTCTTGACTCAGCGTTCGGCATATTGGACGTCGTGGCACGGATACCACAGGGCAGCCCTTCTACCGGCCCAGCCATTTGTGGCGTTACGCGTCCGCTTCACAGAATTTGGATGTGACAATGTGCACCTGTTCATAGTATCGCCCACAAAGCGCACTAGCGGCTTATATGCTGATTGCGACCTACCTCTGGTTCTGCAACCAGGCAACGCTCGACTTGACGATGCACTGCGCGCGGTGCCCCCGCTACCAACCTCAACACGACAGTTGTACCTTCACACATTTCCAGCCTTGAAGACTCAGAGGGGCATCGGAGGCATGCTTCAAGACGAAGAAAGCGACAAATTCAAGCTTGAGGAACCGAGCTTCCAGAGGTTCTGGTCGAAGGCGTGGAGCGAAGCAATGAAGTTTAGAAAGAAGGAGTGGGGATATGAGACAATGAAGCCACGAAGCTCTGGTGGAGACGAAGCTGTTCAAGACAACTGGGATACATTCAGTAAGGACGTGAATGACGTAGAGCACCTGCACGACCCCTTTGGCCGATGTGTTTTTGAGCGGTTAGAGTTCAAGGATCTCCCGCTGACAGAGGAGCCATCGATCTACCGAGAGCTAGCGATATATGACCAGTATGTGATAGATCTCACGAGCTTGTGTTGAACACTGATGATGCCCTGCTAGGCTCGCGGCCGACTACTCTTGGCGGGGCGTCAAGCGATCAATTTACTGGGTTGAAGCTTTAAGAAAGGTATGCCATCCCTACTCAGCGATGCTTCCATGGTCTTACATATTTCAGTTTGCCAATGAAGGGTCGTTCGCCGAACACTCGGTGGTCCATGGGGAACTGTGCTCAGGGGAGCTCCCGTCGTTCTCTGGCGACTTGAAGGAGGATGCACTAGCATTGCGCGCGATGCAGATCCCTGAAGACGGGGATCCCCCTCCTGCATCCGCAGCGGAAGAGGTCGTGGAAGTCAGCTGGGGAGACGAACCCGGGCCGGATTTCTCATCGGCACCTGAGGCTCTCCCGCCTGTAGTCGCAAGCGATATTAAGGTTGTTGTTTTCGACCTGTACGGAGCGATAATGGTACGTTGCGAGGCCGTCCACAGGGATATTATCTCATCATTGCTCATCTAGGACCGTCAAGAGGCTCTGCGCCGTGCTCTGAGCACGTTTATTTCTTTGGACCCCCACCAGCATACTGTAGACGACCTGTTGCGACTATACCTCGACGTCGAAGCTCATCGCATTCGCGAAACTCCTGGATTATATAGCCATGAATTGGCCCACGGCACACTCAGCAACATTTTGCACATCATCGGCCTGCATCCTGCGGGAGACATGGTGCAGCGTGCCGTCGATGCTATATGCCCAACTCCCTACACCGATGTCACCGACGCCTTGAGGACACTGCAGCAGCGTGGTTATAAGCTGCTGTATCTTGTTCCTCGCGATGCATCTCGCGTCTCGGACACTGGGTCCCTTCTTCCTCCTGACATCCGCACGCTGTCCGTCTCAACAGCTCATCTACATACCCAATCGAAAGGTGTATGCTCTCAAGTGGTCGAAGAATGCCAGTCAATCATCCCGGAGATCAAGAACACTGAGATTCTCCTTGTCACAACCGGGCTATACAGGATCGTTGAGCTCGCGAATGCAGCTGGGATACCGACCGCACTGGTCCAGCGGCCAAGTGTAGACGAAGCTCGGCTCGAGCGCGCGACGGAGCAAGACGAACTATCGT
>NW_020169838.1:1277738-1282233 GCF_002117355.1 Postia placenta MAD-698-R-SB12 | reverse complement strand
GATGTCAAGTATGCTGATGCTTCAAGGACGAGGGGCCCGAGTTGGACCTCCGACAGCAGACTGGGTCTCACAGTCACAGTCACGAACTATATATCTTGACAGGGTAGGTCAGCCCATTGTAAATCTTCATCAAAAAAGCATACACACCTACTGCCACATTGTCGATTTCATGTCGGCGTGTTTCCTCCGCTCCATGAACACGACTCACGAAGGAATCGTGAGAGGCCGTTGAAGATCGCCATTGTGACCATCAAAGGTAAGTGGGGACCAGTCCACAGGCAGATAGCATCATTCGTCGTCAGGCTGTGAATTGAGGGTAGGTACATATTTTCCCATACAGCGCGCACAGTACATGCCGTACTTCCGGAATGCATCTACACGCTAAGCATACATGGATATGCGTTCCGCAGTCACACAGACTGCTATTATGCTTGAAATAGACATGTTGACTCACCGTGGGCCAGTATCAGCCACGAAGTACCGGACCCTTGATTCGGGGCCTCTGTGTAGTCCAATCTTTGCGATGCAGAAGAATGCAACTCACATCGATAGGGCCCAATGTGAAGCAGCAAGGCGTCATCACGATAAGAGACGAAGCGCAGGGCTCGTAGCGTACGCTGCGACGAAGAAGCTAGCAGCTGGGAGGATGCAGCTTACTTCGCAAGGCCATGCGCATCTCGTCCGCCCCGGGCCTGGTACTAGCAGGCCCTCAAGAGCGTGACCTCGCACTATCCAAAAAGAGCATGTCAATGATGCCGCGGCGTCGCGTGAACTTGGGAACTAGCTTTGCTCATGTCGTCGTGAATTCAGAATTCCTACCAGCGGAACGCAGATCGAGTCGATCCGCCACAAAGTCATGTCACGCATCCATATGGCCACCTCAGGAACGTGGCCCGCAAGAATGGGTGTCTCAGCACTTCGAACTTGTCGGGGCGTGAAAAAACGAGCCTGATGCAGACGTGAAGAGAATACACACCACCAGTAGCAACAAGTCCGAATATGGCTATTCCCCCCTTCCGGATTTGTAAATTCTACCAGGCTTTCACCATGCTAGGCAGTGGTGGCTTTTGTTAGTTACCCTTTTTAATGATGCATCTACAGTCTGTTTCTAAGGACCAATTCCTAGGCACTGTATATCGCGCATTGGACGTTCTATCTCGACAGAACAATCATCTCACACCCTAGCACGGTGTTTTGTTACTGTCTCGCGGGCTGGGTTATGAGGGCTAAACTGACGTATGACATAACATTCTGCCAAGTAGGAGCGCTTCCAATCATTTCGATCAAAGCACTATGTGTAATAGAAAGAAGTGATCGGGTACAACTGTCGATTGTATTTGAACGCGTAACCAACATAGACTCGCACGATCCCGATGAAAAATTAGGTCTTCCGGGAGGGAGGAGCACGTACCCTCCGCCCTATAAGAAGAATGAGCATTGATTACTATCAACCATGAATGGTGCTTACAGTAATTCCAGCTCTCCACTAATTTCGTGAGTTCAGGCGGGTCCAGTCGCAAATACGGGGAAATCACCCGCAGGTTGGGCACCAACGATTCTGCCACTTCTTCTCCATCATCCCCTACCCAGAGGTATGATGATTTCAACCGAGGATAATCGGAGGACTTAACGGCGAGGGGGTCGTGTGTAAAACGAATGGCGTCGCGGATGAGACTAGATCCATCTTGCGGTATTGGAAGTAGCGCTGTGGTCGGGGCGTCCGTCCTGACCATTATGGTGTGTTGCCACCAGTCGACATCCATCTGGAATCATGTTTTAGCTGATAGTGTTTAAAGGAAAAAATGAAGACGCTCAGTGCTCACCCCCTGCCGTCTGCCTGCTTGACCTTGGCCTAGGGGTAACGCGCCGCAAAGCGGAGTGACTATGGGTCTGTTGTCATTATAGGCCACGACTACACACGGTCTCTCCTTGTTGGAAGGAGCTGCAGTCTGACTGCCCGATGTTATCGCAAGAATTGCACGCGTAGGCCTATAAAGCACGATGGATCCTAGTGGAAGTTTGTTCGCCATGTTGAAAAGGCGTGCTGACTACTACTCAATGCGACAGTATATATATGACGCCCCTCAGTTGAGATGCTAAAGATACCAAAACGTCGAAACAGGAAGATTTATGGAAAACCCTACATCCAAAGACGGGACATCCGCAGAGGTCTCCTGGATCAACACCCTGAGAGTCTTCGAATGCAACGTAGCGACCGTGTGGATGAGCCTCGGCTTCTAGTGAGGAGCCCCTAGGTAATCTGATGAGACAGGATGCATTACTGTCACGGAGATACCTCTTAGCAGTCTACATGCAGGATGCGAAAAGGCATCCTGTAGGCAGTGTCGCCAAAGTGGCATGGGACAACACGCACTACTCGTGGCTGCCACCATGGAATATAGCAGCTGTATATGACTTGTGGGCCACACTTAACATATGCGGCAAAGCATGTTTTAGAAGGAGTACCATTTCCGGACAACTGAGGAAGTGCAACCTGGGAACGAGAAAGTCGTAAGCGTACATTGTTAGCGCCAGTAGATGTGATCGGGTAAACGGGCGCCGTTTGCAGGGCAGACCTAAACGTGTTGATACTTTCGCCCCGTATACTCTCACTCCTGAAACGATGAAAGCTGAGCCAGTCGTTGTTCAAGCGCAGTCCTTTGTTTTAGCCAGACTCTTGCCTCAGCGTTCAGCATATTGGACATCGTATCACGGATACAACAGGGCAGCACTGGTGCCAAATCGGCCATTTGTCGCGTTGCGCGTTCGTTACACATATAACGAATGCGACAATGTGCAATTATTCTTGGTGTCCACAAGGAAGCGTACTAGCGGCTTATATGCTGACTGCGACATGCCTCTGGTTTCGCGGTCAGACGATGCACGCGTCGGACTTGACGGCGCGCTTCGCGCAGTGCCCTTCCTGCCAACGTCAACTACATCCTTATATCTTCACACATTCCCCGGCATACAGGTTATGAGAGGCTCCGCAAGCTATAATACTATATCCCAGGACGACGAAGGCGACAAACACAAGCTCGACGATTCGAGTCTCAAAAGATTCTGGTCGAAGGCGTGGAACGAAAGGCTGACGTTCAGAAGGAGGGGGTGGGCCTCCAAGACGATGAAACCGCGAAGCTCTGGAGGAGACGAAGTCGTGCAAGACAACTGGGATACATTCAGCAAGGACGTGAATGACACAGAGTACCTACACAACCCTTCCGGCCGATGTATGTTTGAAAGACTGGAATTCCAGGATCTCCCGCTTTCAGAGGAGCCGTCGATCTATCGGGAGCTAGCGATATATGACCAGTAAGCAATAGAGTTTACGAGTTGCATCTAGCACTAATTGTGACCTGATAGGCTTGCTGCCGATTTCTCCTGGCGAGGCGTCGATGGGTCAATCGCATGGGTCGAAGCAATGAGACAGGTATGCGATTCCAGTCAGCGATGCTTCCGCGGTCTTACGCATATTAGCTTGGCAATGAAGGATCTTTGTTAAGTTTCTCGCTAGACACTACGGGATCGTGCTCAGGAGAACCCCCATCTTTCTCTGCTGCTTTGAAGGAGGATGCAGTAGCATTACGCGCAATGCAAATACCCGTTGACGGAGACCCTCCTCCGGTGTCTAGAGACGAAGAAACTGTCGAGATAGACTGGGGCGATGACCCACAGCCTGATTTCTCAATGGCACCGGTGGTTCGTCCACCTGTCGTTGCTGATGAAATCAAGGTCGTAGCCTTTGACCTGTACGGAGTGATTTTGGTGAGCAGTTGAGTTGTTTGTGCAGGCGCTCGCTCACCTTAGTCGTCACCTCACTGGTGTAGGACCGTCAAGAGGGTTTGCGCTGTGCGCTGCGCACGTTCCTTCCTCTAGACCCCCACCAGCATACCATAGACGGCTTAATGCGACTATACATCGAGACTGAAGCCCATCTCGTTCGTGATGCCCCTGGCATATCTCGTGAACAGTTGGTCCGTGCCGCGCTTGGGGACATGTTGCGTATTGTCGGCTTGTATCCTGAAGACGACATAACCCAGCGTGCCGTCGATGCTATATGCCCAACTCCCTACACCGATGTCACCGACGCCTTGAGGACACTGCAGCAGCGTGGTTATAAGCTGCTGTATCTTGTTCCTCGCGATGCATCTCGCGTCTCGGACACTGGGTCCCTTCTTCCTCCTGACATCCGCACGCTGTCCGTCTCAACAGCTCATCTACATACCCAATCGAAAGGTGTATGCTCTCAAGTGGTCGAAGAATGCCAGTCAATCATCCCGGAGATCAAGAACACTGAGATTCTCCTTGTCACAACCGGGCTATACAGGATCGTTGAGCTCGCGAATGCAGCTGGGATACCGACCGCACTGGTCCAGCGGCCAAGTGTAGACGAAGCTCGGCTCGAGCGCGCGACGGAGCAAGACGAACTATCGTCGCCTACGATGACTATTGGAGGACTGGGAGAGTTGTGCGATAAGCTGGATCTGATGCGCTC